>NC_054062.1:17112922-17283966 GCF_017639655.2 Falco naumanni
GGCAGGGCTCTGGGACAGGCTGGCAGGGCCCTGGGGCAGGCTGGCAGGGCCCTGGGACAGGCTGGCAGGGCCCTGGGGCAGGCTGGCAGGGCTCTGGGGCAGGCTGGCGGGGCCCTGGGGGCAGGCTGCGGGGCCCTGGGGCAGGCTGGCAGGGCCCTGGGACAGGCTGGCGGGGCCCTGGGGCAGGCTGGCGGGGCCCTGGGGCAGGCTGGCGGGGCCCTGGGGCAGGCTGGCAGGGCCCTGGGACAGGCTGGCGGGGCCCTGGGGGCAGGCTGCGGGGCCCTGGGGCAGGCTGGCAGGGCCCTGGGACAGGCTGGCGGGGCCCTGGGGGCAGGCTGCGGGGCCCTGGGGCAGGCTGGCAGGGCTCTGGGACAGGCTGGCAGGGCCCTGGGGCAGGCTGGCAGGGCCCTGGGGCAGGCTGGCAGGGCCCTGGGGCAGGCTGGCAGGGCTCTGGGGCAGGCTGGCGGGGCCCTGGGGGCAGGCTGCGGGGCCCTGGGGCAGGCTGGCAGGGCCCTGGGACAGGCTGGCGGGGCCCTGGGGCAGGCTGGCAGGGCCCTGGGGCAGGCTGGCAGGGCTCTGGGGCAGGCTGGCGGGGCCCTGGGGGCAGGCTGGCGGGGCCCTGGGGGCAGGCTGGCGGGGCCCTGGGGGCAGGCTGCGGGGCCCTGGGGCAGGCTGGCAGGGCCCTGGGGCAGGCTGGCAGGGCTCTGGGACAGGCTGCGGGGCCCTGGGGCAGGCTGCGGGGCCCTGGGGGCAGGCTGGCAGGGCTCTGGGGCGGGTGGGTGGCCGTGTCCCAGGCCTAAGGTATGTAGCGAGTCCTCCGATTCCCCCAGGAGGTGGTGGAGGCAGGGGTCCTCGCTCAGTGTTAGACCTGCCTCCTGTTACATGGCTGTGGTACTTCCACCGCTGATTTTACGCCGCGGCGCGGTGCCCTGGCTCACTGCCATGCCCTGCCCGCGGCGGTGGCGGCTCGGGGCCGCAGGCGGGTCCCGTGCGCAGCCATCGGACGCCCTCCTCTGGCTCGCTGCGTCCGGCCGCACCTTCATGCGGAAAGAGAAACCTCAAAACAAGGGAGAGGGGAAGGGTGAGGGTCTTTGAACGACGTTTTATAAATTGTATTTTGTGGAATGCAATATATAGCCATGTAATAAAGCGTAGGGCACGAACAGCCTGTGGGATATTCCAGTGTATCTGTCCTCCTAGTATGACAGTAAAAAAACCAGGAAACTGAATATATAAAGATAATGTAAATTTATATGTTTGTATATATAAATTTATGCCTATAAATGAGTTTTACAAGTTTATATGTAGGTGTATATATATATGTAAGTGCCAGGAAGAGAGCAGATTTGATTTTTTGTATTAAAATTAGATCAGGAACGTATTTAGTGCTACATTCCAGGACATAATGTAGTTTCACTAACGATTAAGTCAGGAAGACCTTTTTTCATGGACATGTGATAACAAATACCTGGTATGACTTTTATTACAAATAAGCAAGTTTCTTATTTGAAAGTAACAACTGAGTGTCCCTTAGAGATGCTGCTGTTATCTTTGTGAACAAAAACAACGCCAGCCTTTTAAAGCAAGCTGTTGCTTGTTCACTGGGTAGTAACAGCTATGAATCTGTGCTTGTGGCAGCCTACCATGTCAGGGTCAAATTCTTAAAAAGTACCACAGCAGTGTGATGCAGAACACCAGCAGTATTCCTCAGGGCTGAGTTCTAGGGCCAGTTCTGTTCAATGTATTTATCAGCAATCTGCATGCAGAAGTGGAATGCACCATTAGCCAGTCTGATGATGATACCAAACCAGGAGGTCCTCTTGACTCTCTTGAGGGATAAGATGCCTTGCAGAGTGATCTAGATAGATGGGAGCATTGGGCAATGATTAATGGGATGAAATTTAACAAGTCCAAATTCTGGATTCTGCACCTAGGACAAAATAAGGCCAGGGACAAGTATAAGGTGGGAGATGAGTGGCTGGAGAGCAGCACTGCAGAAAGGGATCTGTGGGTGCTGGTTCACAGCAGTCTCAATACGAGTCAGCAGTGTGCTCTGGCAGCCAGGGGGGCAAACCACATCTTGGGGTGCATCAAACACAGCATAACCAGCCCATCAAAAGAGGTGATCATCCTGCTATATTCCTTGTTGGTGTGGCCTCACCTTGAATGCTCTGTGCAGTTCTGGGCCCCACCATTTAAGAAGGATGTGAATGTTCTTGAATGCGTCCAGAGAAGGGCAATAGAGCTGGTGAAAGGGCTGGAAGGAATGTTCCTGTGAGGAGTAGCTAAGGACTTTGAGGTTGTCTAGTTTGGAGAAAAGGAGCCTGAGGGGTGACCTCATTGCTCTCTACAGCTTCCTGAGGAGGGAAGTGGAGACAGACGTGCTGATCTCTTCTCCCTGGTACCCAGTGACAGGATGAGTGGGAATGGTTCAAAGCTGTGCCGGGGGGTGGTTTAGACTGGACATGACGAAGCATTTCTTTATGGGGAGGGTGGTCAAACACTGGAACAGGCTTCCCAGGGAGGTGGTCAATGCCTCAAGCCTGTCAACATCTAAGAGGCAATTGGGCAATGCCCTTAACAACATGCTTTTAATTTTTGTCAGTTCTGAATTGGTCAGGCAGTTGGACTAGAGGATCACTGTAGTCCCTTCCAACCGACATAGTCTAGTCTACCCTACCATCCTAGTTAAAAGTGCTACCTACAACTCTTTACTTTCCTGGACAGTATTGACTTCTTAGTACTACGAAGTCAGATGGAATTTTTAAAAGCAGGATTAGCTATTAAGATTCCAAGGAAGAAAAAGAAATAATTTCTTCTGCCAACTGCTTATCATTGGATTATCCAGGACCTTGCATGAGTGTTTCAAAGAGAGGAAATGACTGGCCCCATGTAAATGCTATGCTCATGGTAATCATAATGCTTTTATTTTTTTTTTTTTTTTTTTTTTTTATTCTGTGGTAGAGGTCTCACTGTTCTGTATGTTGGAAGATCAATCAGTAGGTGCACTACAAAGTGTTTCCTTTGCATTAGTTTCCTCTAAATTTCATATTCTGGAGAGCTCTGAGGAAAGCAACAGAAGTTCACGAGAGGCTTTCAGAGGGTTGGCCCATTGGGATCTGTAGCTGAATGCTTAGGGTTAAGGCAGCAGGTTATTATTAGAAGCTAAAGAACTAAGGGAATGGCTAGAAAGCTGTTTGCTCTTACTCAAGTTATACAAGCAACTGAACATGAGATCAATACAATTATGTGTATAAACACACATATACAAAATAATATCATTATTCCAAGAGCTCACCCCTTTTGGATTAATTAAAGAAAATGAAAGGATGGCTGTGGTTTGCATTAGAAACAGTCCACTACTAAACTAAAACAAGCAAAACATTTCAAATAATGTTATTGAACATTTTTAACTCTTCTAATTTGAAGAGGGAATCACATTATTTGTTTCTTTTTTTTTATTTGAAACTTTCAATAAATACCCTGGAAACAAAAAGTTGGTACATTATTAGCATAATAGAAATTAAAGCTATGAAAGGTCTGTGGAAACATCCTAGGAGTATTGCATCCGTGGGTCTTAATAAACGTTGTCGCTGATATACTGAACCACACGATGGCAGTGTATTGTTGGATAAAGATGAGTCTGCTAAACTACTCTGGAAACCAACTTCGCGTGATATTTTTACCTAGTGTTACAGAAACTTTTGCCTTTTAGGGTCATTGAATCCTAATTTTAGCACAAGGATTTTCCCAAGGATCTGGTTCAATATATCCAGAAATAAGCTTTTTGAAAAAGAGCACAAACTTATTTCCAATAAACCTTAGAACATGAATAACTTGAAGTTATAGCTTCTTGATTCCAGACTCCGTGACCTTGTGAACAGTAGCTATCCTTTAGATGCCAGATAGAACCCCATGTTTCCACTGCTGCTGAAGCCAATATTAAAACTGTTGAGGTATTTAGTAAGAATTGGATTAGGCTTATAATTAGGGATAGCAAAGAAAAATCACAGTTCTAATGTGTTTTGTAAGAAGCACCAAAGTCTTTGAAAAGTCACTTGGAAAAGTCTGGGTCAATGCGTGTGACTCTCTGAAAAGCTGGACACTGGTTTCCTCAGTGCTGTTGCCTTTCTTGAGATGGCTAAAGAGGCAGCAATTAACTCACTGACAGATAAGAAGAAATGGAGTGTCTCAGTGCTTTGAATCTGATCTTTCCTCAGTGTCAATTAGTGATAGATAACTGCTAAACTGAGTGTTTCTTGGAAGCCAAATTTTTGTACACGACCTTTTGCCTTGGTCATTAGCTGCCAAGTCAAGCACTGTCTGTATTGGTCCTGGCTGTTCCTATAAAGGAAAAGAAAGGTGGTGGTGGTGAGAATGATACTGCAAGATTGCTCTATCCCATTAAATAGTTTGTTCTAAAATGTTCCTGTCCATAATCCACAGCACAGTTTTAAAACTATTGCAAAACAAAGTAAGCAAAAAGCATGACAGCTTTTTCAGATGGGAGATAGCCCACCCTCCCAGCTCACATCTGTTGAAATTTAACTTTCTTCCAATGTGTAAGGAAGGAGTGTCGCAGATAGTCAGTTGAGTTCTGGTAGATTAGGGGCCAAACAAATTCCAACATTAGGACTCCTTCCCTTCCCCCTTCTGAGTGGAGAGCTGAGTCTTAGCTGTTACACAGCTAGGTGAGAGGGGCTGTTTCTGAGGAAACCCAACTGGTCGTTTTGGCTGAGATTTTCAAAGGTGGGTAAAATGTTCGAGCTTTATACCCTGTTAGGTTTTGGAGCCTAGCTTTCTTTAGCTGAGAAGAAAAGCTTCTCTTTTCTTTTCAGCTGTGGAAAAATCCCAGCTTTGTGGTTTTACAGATGATTATGTAAACACAGACATTAATTGAAGGACTTGTAAGAGGTGCAGTCAATATTAGCTGTATGTGCAATATCTCATGGTGAACATTGGCTGCTGATTTCCAGCCAGTGGGATATCAGATGTGCACAGCAGAGCAGTTCATATAGTTGGTGAGCTGCCTGGGCCACGTCTTTTCCTGAGAGTACCTTAGATACTCACCCACACTGCAGGCTGGGTCAATAGCTGACAGCAGCAGCCCGCTTCTATTTGCTGTTATTTCCTAAGTGGTACCCCACTACTTCATAAGACGCGTGACAGGCAAGCTCAGGGTCTTCCAGAAAAAATGGTTTCAGGAGCAAGATGCCACAAGCTAGAACAATTTGTGTGTGCCACAGGTAATTCTGGGCTGGAGCCTGAGCAGTATTCAGGAAACCTAACAGCCAGAAACAGGTTGCACAAAGTGCTCAGGGAGTGTCATCAGTGCCCTGCTGCCATCTGTCCCAAACTCTGCAAATGCAGATACAGAGCAGCTTCAGGCAGGCTCAGTTCCCATGGACAAGTATAGAGCCACACAGGTACAATGAAACCATAAATTCCTAGAAGCTGGACATGGATATAGACATGCTGTGTGATCAGCTACAATCTGCCAGGAAAAAGGTCCCAGCACATGGCATTCTCCTGCCATGTGATAGGGGCAGAAGGTATGCGATCTATTCATCTGTAAAGACTGGATACTTTAAGCCATCAGAAGAGGTTGTCTTGAAGCTCTTCTCTAAGCTCAGAAAGTTACTTCCTGCCTATCTGTTATGTCGCTTGATCCTTACCCATTATTTTAAGACCTTTTCCAAACATATATCAAGCAGAGATTAATCCTTAATATTTAGCAGTACGTTTCCTCTGATTTTGCAAACACTGTCATTTGACCTCAATCTTTAGGAGTTATCTGTCAAGAAGTGGTTTTGGTTGGTGAAGTTAAGCGTCAAAAAATTGTAATGTGATTGCATTTGGCAGCCATGAGGCTGGGGCCCCTTCTTTCTAGTAGTAAGAATATTAAACTCCTGCCTTCCCTCATATCACTCCCAAAGGACTTTTTTTCATGTTTCCAGTGTGGCTGATGCCCATAAGGTCATCTTCTCCAAAGGACTCAGTTTCCTGCCTGCACACCAAATTTTGTAAAAAGATTGATGTTCCAGCTGTAGAACCCTCTGGACATTGTTGGCTATTTTCACAGCAAAAGCTAGCTTAGGACATGGGATGCGATTAGGAAACTTCCATAAAAATCAAAGTATGATCCTTTTGTGTTCTGAAGAACAGAATTTAATTTAGAACTTTGTAGATAAATAGATTTAGGACTGTATCTAAACAGCTCCTAACTTCTTGATTGCTTTCTCCTTTCCATAAGAATAAATCACAGATTCATGAGAACTGGCTTACACTGACACAAAAGAATAGAGAATAGTCTGATAAAATTCTAGAAAAACACACAAAAGCAATACTTCATAAGGTGATTTCCATCCCTCTGCCAATATCATATAATCCTTTACAGAATATTTTTGGTCTTTTGTCCTAAATTTTCTTATCTGATGTGTTTAGAATCTCAGATTTGCAATTTTAAAATACTTCCTGGTATTTAGTATATACATTCCTTTTAATCCTTCCATCCTGTTAGATTTGTTTTAAAAGTAAAAAAACTATCTCCCACTACTGTGAGTCTGACCCCATATTCCTCAGATTCTTGTCAAAGGTTAAGTACCACTGGTTACACACGTTAGTTAGCCGCTGCTTTCTGAAAGTAATTAAATATATACTGATCAAGCATCTTAATAATTTTCACACTTCTCTGAATTCCCTTCAATTTCCTATTAGGCTTTATTACAGTCATAAAGTTCAGTAACAAGGATTTTATCATATTTCTCAATTTCCAAGTCATCTTAATGTAGCTCAAGATGTAACATAGTAACAGAAAGAGAACAGCAGGTCCAGCAAGAAATTAAAAGAGCAGCGTGATTCTGAATAAGCTGTAAATTTTTTAAAAAATCAACCAGAAGGGCAGCTAAGAAACCACTAAAGGAGCCATCCAGAGAAAACACTAGTGCTGATGTGTTCATTTCATAGCAGAAAAATGACAGTAAGTTTTCAACAAACTAAATCTATGGGATAGTTAATGAGAAATGCAAAATAAAAATAAAAATTTGTGTCCTGGTTTTGGCTGTGGTAGAGTTGCTTTTCTTTTTAGTAGCTAGTACAGTGCTGTGTTTAAAACTAAGGATAAAGTAAGGACAAAGTATATTTAACTGTGAATTCCAGCAACGATATTTCAACAGAGATTTTCCAAAAGAAGGTGAGAATTTGGTGCTCATCTGACCCAATGTTTCTGAAAATCTTTTCTATATGAAAAGGCAACGAGGAGCTGTTGATGTAGTTTTAACTGATGTTTACACACATATTTATATATTAGACACAGGGGATCTGCCAGGTCAGTTTAGGAAAGGTCATATTTTTCCCACTGGTGTGCAGCTGGAGACTATTCATTCACCATCATTACTTGAGAACTCTTTTGCTCATTTTCTCTGACCGGTGAGAGGTTGAAGGTGGCAAAAGCAGTGGCATGTTTCTGATGCATTGCTGAGCTGATGCTAGTGTTTTGAGTGGGAAGGTGGATAGTTTCAGTGACATGATGCAGCTGTGTCCTTTTTTTGCTTCCCAAGGTCCTAGAGACTACTGGAGTGTGTAATTAGGACATCAGATTTAGATTATTATCAGAAGCAAGGCAACAATCGAGATTTAGCACAGGAAAAAACATACAAGGTTAAATTTAAACTGTAATAAATGTATGTCACAAGATAGCAATTCTATATTTTGTAGTTAAGTTATATTTCAACCGTATTATGCCTTCTTTGACACGTTTTCTGTCTGTCTTCTTTGATATGTTTGTGCTGCTAATCCTAATTGCAATCTCCTGACACAGTTGCAACACATAGCTGTTGCACATCCTAATGTTGAAAATAAAAAAAAGAAAAAGGAAGAAAAATTATAGTAAAAGATATATAATCTAAAATGAGAACTTTATGCTAGTCAATAAAATCCAGAAATGAAGATGTCAGGGCAGATGCCTGCCTGTGACATTGCTACCCCTGAATCCCCAGCATTTTTGGTTCACGTGCCTGGCTGCTTTTTGTTCACAAAGCTTTCTGCAAGAGTTGTTCAGCTGCTGCAATGGACCTGTTAGTTTGAGTGTGGGAATTCACTGTTACTTGCTTGAGCAAAAAGGCATCTCCTGCCTGCACAAAAGTGCTTCCAGAAATACCTAGGATGACATCCTTAAGAAACAAGGATGTTAGTAGTATTAACCTTGATTTTGTTTACAACTGAGCGTCCTTTTGTGCTAACTTGTAGTGGCTGCAAAGCATGATTCTGGTGTGCATGCTAAGGCGTTGTAGGGCAGATGTTTATTTCAATGGTTTACTAGCCATCTTCTGGAATGTGCTGTATCACTGTTCGATATTCTTGCAGCATGTCTTTTCTTCTAGTTTCTTGGCTTAAATAGTGTGTTCAAAATTATTCAGGATTCTTTCTAATTTAAGACGTTTGGTAGATGTTGGAATTAAGGTACTCTTTTCTGCCTTTGAACACCGTCTGGTGAGTCTAATCAGGCAGAGTTGTGTGTCAACAGAGCTTTGTCCTACAGTTGTATGTTCTCTGTGTCCAATCCCAATCTTAACAGTTTCTTATTATGCGGACAAATGACTTTACATCACTTCTATAATGCACTTTGAACCTTACTTGGTTCTTATACACCTTACATGATGGTATGAATAAGTACAGTATTCCAGGTGAGAGCATCACTTTTAACATAGCTTTGTATCTGGGAAATAATTTTTGAATTGTGTTCCTCTGTACTACTAAAACTTTTGCTCATTTCTTGATAGCTGCTGAATGGTATATTCATCAAAGATGGCAAACTTTTTTGTTGGGATTTATTTTTAATTAAGAATTTAGCAGTGTTTACAGAATATTCAAATTAGGGAATGAGAAGAATATTCAAATTATTCATATTAGGGCAATAAAACCAGTGAAGGGTCTAGAGAACAAGTCTGAAGAGGAGCGGCTGAGGGAACTGGAGGTGTTCAGCCTGGAGAAGAGGAGGCTCGGGGGGACCTTCTAGCTCTCTACAGCCACGTGAAAGGAGGTTGCAGGCAGGTGGGGGTCGGTCTTTTCTTACAGATAACTAGTGACAGGACAAGAGGAAATGGCCTCAAATTGCACCAGGGGAGGTTTAGATTGGATATTAGGATTTTTTTTTTCCTTGAAAGGGTGGTCAAGCATTGGAACAGGCTGCCCAGGCAGGTGGTGAAATTACCATCCCTGGAGGTATTTAAAAAATGTGTAGATGCAGTGCTTAGGGACGTGGTTTAGTGATGGACTTGGCAGTCCTGGCTTAATGATTGGACTTGATCTCAAAGGTATTTTACGATCTAAATGATTCTATGATTCTGTTATTCTATTTGATGATTCCTCCTAATGCTGCTTGTGTTTGTTTTTCTTGTGCAATGTTGGGACATTGTTGCTAATCTAAAATGGAATCTTGCTGCATTACGAGTGTCTGATTTTAGATATGCATCACACTTCAGTGCTGTTGGTCTGAAATACTGTCTTTGTGTTTCTGTAACATTGGGAATAGAACAATGAGCTTGCTTCAGATTTATGCTACTGGAATTGTAAGCAGAACTTGATTGATTTCCTCCACAAAGTGAAGCTTGCATATTAACTTGGTTGAAGAAAAAGGTCACATCAAAGGGTAGAAATTAATCAGCTGGGACAGTGTCATTATCTATGGAGTAAGCACTGGCTGTGTGTTTCTGGAGCTTGTGTCATAAGATTTTTTTTTAATGTTGTATGCCATGCGTGGGTATGTTTAAAAAGCAAGTACAGTGAGAATAACACTGAAAAGAGATGAATATTTTGTCAGTGATTGAGTGCTTGTAGGTTTTGTAGAGAGCACTGAATGAAGCCTCCAGGCTACTCCCAGTTCTGCCTAAGAAGAACAGGTAAGCTAAGGATACAAGTTTATTGTAAAATTCAGACCTGGGGACAAACAGGGCTTGGTCTGAGAAGTGCAGCATCTTTTGTTGCTTTTGTGAAATGTAGGGGCACAATCACAGATTTAACATTCTCTCAGATTGATTTAGGTTTTGTTTTAGATTTTTGCTGATTGTTCCTGCATTTGGGTTTTGTGTGGTTTTGTTTCCGTTTTTAAGATGTGTTCAGTTCATTGCCAACATGTTAGCAATTGTGGTTTTGGCTCCTAATTGGATTGTGTTATGTGTTTGAGCCTGAAGGGGCAAATCACAGCGATATTTAGCAAAAAAAAATATGTTCCTGGGTTTGGCTTTGTCTGTCAATTCAAAGCCTACATATGGTTGTTTTGTAAAGAGTTGGATTTCCATTTTCTTCTTGCCTAAGTGTGTTTAACTTCCACTGACTTTAAAGAGAAGAGGGTCATGCAAGGATGCTGAGGGACAAAACACACACTGCAAAAATGGAACAGATGAGAGTGGAGTTTCTGAAGATGATATTGTGCCATTCTGAAGATGTCCTTGGCTATTCCAGAACGCTTAGATAGCAAAAGCCACCAGGAATGCTTTTATCATCTGTGTTTGCCCAAGAGTCTGCAACCTTTCCTTTCGGATGCTGGCCTTACACAGTTTTCTGTGCCTCCGCCACCTCTTGGGTAGATTAGTGTAGTACAATTTTACCCTGAGTAATACACTGCAATCATTGGAAACTTTGGCTGCTGTGTAAAGTGGTTGCTGCCTTATTTAAAGATAATGATTCAAGCGTTCAAAGTCCTGAACAGTTTCGATGCAGCATGAATTTGAAATCATCTGTCTGGATGACTTCTAACTGCAGAAGTTGATGTAACAGCAGGAGTACAGGCTTATAGCCTCACATTCCTCCTCTCCCTACTTTAAAGCTTGAGGGAGTTGGATACAAAGAGTTAGGGAGCCTTGAGCCAGTGGGCATGTGTTTAACTTGCATCTTCTGCACCTTTTGAGGTTTTGATTAGAGCGTAATGTTTTTCTGTTCTCATAGATTTTCCTGCAGAAATTATTGATTTCAGTAGGAAGGAGTGAGGAATCTCTACTGGGGAAATTCTGCAAAGAATTTAATTTTGGCCTTTTTAGCAGGATTTTGTAGATTCGTGGTGGTGGCATGCCTGCTAGTTTGTGGCGATGGCTGTCAGGCAAACAAGTATGAAGTTGTGGTCAACCTTCTTGTCTTGTCCCGCAAAAGCAAATGCTTTAGGTCCCCCTTGGTTACTCAAGCATAAATCCACATTTGGCTTCAGCTTTGCATCACAAGTCTATTTAATTCAGGCATATAAATTAAATCTGTCACCTTTGCCATACTGTGGTGTATATTTCAGATTATGTTACATTGCAGAGCCGAGCAGTGAAGACAGCCTGGATAGCAGTTTACTTGAAAACAAAGATACGAGGCAAATATGCATACCTCAGTGATTTCATACTATTACCTCCCTCTCTTTCCAAATTCAAGGTGGGTGTCTCACATGGCCACTGACAAACTCATATGAATTCTCCATAGATTTTGTATTTTAGAGAGAGTTTAGGAGATCTTTCCCTTAAAGGTTTAACATTTTAAATGCTTTCCATAAAGGTTTAACATTTTAAATGCTTTCCAGGCTTATTGGTTGGGGGTTTTTTTGTTTTGTTTTGTTTTTTTGTTTTTTTTTGTTTTTTTTTGTGTGTGACAAATGATATTACTGACATAGAGGTATTAAAAAGACCTCTTGCTGTAACAAAAAGAAATCCAGCCGGCTCAGGCCTAGACCATTAAAGGTATTTGACTGGTTCAGTACTTGGCACTGCCTGCCTCCAGTGGGCCTTGCAGCTAAAGTGAGTCCTCAGCTCCAGGATTCCCTCAAGCAGTTTATAGGGAAGAACCGAGTAACCCAGAGTGGCCCCACAAATGTCAGCTGTGTGGAGAGAAAATCTTACTAGCCAAGACAAGAACATCAAGAGCTGTGATGGGACTAAGATGGTCTTTGAGCAAGCAGGTACTTTCTTTGGGATTCCTAAACACAAAATTTCTTCTGGACTTAGAGACATGTCTAAATCACACACCATGAGTGTGTGAACAAAAGACATGATAAAAGTGGTAGGTATGCCTGCAGAATGCTGATATCTCCAGAGTATTATTTGGAAAGAACCTGAACCTCCCTTATCTTGATTGCAAAAGAAAGTTCAAGTCTCCTAGGCAGAACACCAGAACACCTGTTAGTTTGAAAGCAGGGAAAGACAGGCACCTCTCTCTTCCACTATGTACATCTGGACAGCTAGTCACCTTTTGGCTTAGGTATGCTCGAAGCATCTGAATGGATCAGAAAGCACTAGCTGTGAAAACACGGAAAGGCATACTTCAAGAATCCTGCTTCAGATCCAGAGGCATCAGCTGGAGCTGAAACTGCAGGCAGCTTATTAGCTGTGAAAGAACAGCAGAACCTGCCAGTTGGCAGTAACTCAGGTACCTACAGGCTTACAAATATGCTGCTGTAGACTTTGAGAAAGAGTGGTTTCTAACTGGTGAATGAGGGCCTGGAAAGAGACCAGTCCCTAACTCGTTTCTAGTGACGCTGCTCAGCTGTGCCAGTTGAGAAGGGCCAGCCAAATACAGAAACACTACAAATGGAAGAGCCTATAATGAGGAGATTTAGTAGTGAATTGAAAGGAATTATGATTGTAATTACTCATCTAAAATTGTATTTTTGTCTGTAAACTCTACCACATCAAGAGGAAATTATGGTATGTATCCACATAAAAATTGTTCACATGTAACTCACAAGAAAATTTCGCATGTAAGTACAACTGCTTCCCTTCTTTGTGTATCGTAACTGTATGTATCCAGTCATTCAAAGTCCTTGGAATTTCAAGTACCTGTAGGAAGACACGGTTCTAAGAGAACTACCTCAAAGCAAACAATCTTCTTCTTAGCAAAAATCCTCATAATTGCAAACAGAGTATAAAATCTTGCAAACACATTGATGCACAGACACATCTATTACAGGGGAAAATACTTGTGCCAGTAGGGTTGTCAAAGGACCTAGAAATGGAGATAGCTCTCCAACTGGCTTTGTAAAGCAATGTTACAATTACCTCCTGTGATCTTCACTGAGGATTTGGTGTCTCTGAATCTGAAGATCCAGATAGACATCTAGCTATCTCTGAGTGCTCTAAATGCTGGACATTTGCTCTTCCCAGTGTTGAGCAGCTGCATCTCAGAGAAAGCGGCAGTAAGTTAGACGCCTAGAAAATCTGGAATTAACCCTTCAGAATTAGTAAGCCCTTCTGAACTATTGTTTTCCTCTCCATTGCTGAGAGATCCTGAGCCCTCACAATATCTATGCAGTGCTATAGAAAATGAGTTATAGATGCCTGTGAAAAGCTGACTTTAAAACCTCTTGTTTAAGTTACCTTAAGTGCAAAATTGAGATGATGAGAGAAGTGTGCTGCCTTTGTATTGATTAAATATCCAGCACTGAAAAGTTTGAAGAAGGAAGGGTGACTAAATAGTGACTCACGGCGATGTCTGGATTGCTTACATGTCCATTGTCTGCATGGTCCATTTATGACTGGGAATACAGTTTTAAATTAATGTTATTCCAAATCCACTTATCTGTAGAAAGTGCCCCTCAGATCTTGCATCAGTGAACAGGAAGATGTATTTGATACAAGCACCCTATTTTCCCTGTAGCTATATACAGTATTTCATGTCTTATTAACATAATCTATCTATGGTGAAGTTTATAGGCCTTGACAGATAGCACCTCGGGTGAGAAAAAAGATGACAGAGAAAATTTACCAAGTCAGTCATTCTGGATCTGTTCTTGGACAGCTTGACACCAAAGGCTATAAACATAGACTGGAATCTGAAACCTTTTCTGCAACAACCTTGCTTTAGAAAACACTATTCTTATCTCCTCGTGCTTATTCCTTTCACAGCAGTCACTCCTTGCTGTGAATTCCTCACCATGTGCTGCTTCTGTTTCTTGAGCAGTACCTTCATATGGATTTTTTTGTTTACTACCTGTTTTTATTTAACACGTGCAGACCTACTTTATGCTAGTACAAGGATTATGTTTGTGAACCATTTGATTTGATACAGGCTTGTGCCTGTCTCTGTTCCATTTCTTTGGATGCAGGCTTTTCCAGGAGGAGGACTGCTCCTGCACTGGACACTGCATTAAATAATACTTTAATGGCAGTAGTTTTGTATGTTCACATTTCAAATTGCCCATTTGTTATATGAGTAAAAGAATGTCACTACTTCCTAAATAACAGCACAGTCATATGCAAGCTTAAGGCAAAGGATTGAAAATATAGATTCAGCTAAAAATACAGTCCTTTAGAAGAGAGATGTCAAATGGATTTGAACAGTATTTTTACACATATTTCACTATTTATAAATGGTGTCAAGCACTTCTTTTTGTGTCAAATGTTATGCTGCCATTCTAAACAAACCAGAAGGAGTTTCCTGCAGAGATGGCTTTTTTTTATTGTGCTTGCTCCCTTTTCTGCAGAACTGATTTTAAAGAAACACCTACATTTACTTTCACTGTCCTATGTTTCAAAGCCAAGAGACCTTGGATGAACAAAGATCATCTGAGTGGACACATTAACCTCAGTGCATTTGCTCTGTTTGGGTTTGCAATCATCCTTGAAGAGGTCTGCTGGTGTTACAAGATCCTCAAAGCAATCTAGTCTCCTTTTCAGCATGTTCTGTCCTCTTTATTTTTTTTTTTAAATAATATTCAAACTCCTATTGTTCAGCAGACTCCTTAAAACATCTGAATCCAAATTCTGTGACAGTCATTCTGGTGATGTAGACAATCACATCACCAGCACAGGTTAATGAAGTGCTAGCTGAAGATATCTGTATTAGAAAGATTGGCATACGATGCATCCTCTGTCAGTTCCCAGACATCAAGGCAGCTGTCACATAACCTCAGTGTTTCAAGGCCTGATTTAAAATTACTGAAAGCAATGGGTGATTTTTCCATTGATTTTGAGAGACTTTGGATGCAGCTGAAAGAAGCTGCAACCAGAGTTTGTCATCATGTCTTAAGTACAAAAAGGAATGGAATATTTCTGTGGTCAGTGAAAATGGCTTTATAAGATATGCATGCATACACAGTATGCTAAAATAATCAGCTGTGTCTTTTTCTAAATGCCAGTCTTCACCAAGAAATAAAACCCAGATCTTTTATTGCGGCTAATGGGGTCACTGTTACATGATTCTTCTTTTGTCAATGAAAAAAACAAATTAATATAATTCCATTTTGCTTCTTCAAGGGATTAAAGCATCATCTTTATGGTAGTTAGGAAAGTGGCAACATTTAAAGGAGTATCATTTTTTCTCCTGAACAAATTCTTGGTTTATTGAATTACCAGACTGGAGCAGTTTAGTAATAATTTAGGCTAAACACTTAAAGGAATGTCAACAACATTCTTTTTCTGCTGGCAAAGACAAATGAAATAATAAATCATTATTGAAAATACTACTGGCAAATCTAACAGATTTAATAACAGGAAGGATGTTTTTTGCATTGTATGTGCCAGTTTAAATATTTAGGTGCAGTTTGTTGTAAAGTTTGTTGTCAAGGTTGCAAAGTTTGTTGTCATTTAAGTGAGAATGGACAAATAATGGACTTCTCCAGCCAACAGCTTTATAACTCATCAAAGCAAGATTTGAATCATGGTTTCTAATTTAAATTACCTTTTAAGTCAGTAGAGTTCTGCCATCTTATTTTTATTTTTTTCTTTATCTATTATTGAATTCCCAAGTCAGGGACAAACTGTATTCTTGCTTGCATTTGTATGAATAGCAGAAATAACTTATTTTTACTTTTGTTTTTATATAGCTGTTGTAATTAAGTCAGTATTAATTTATAGAAGCTAAATATATGACATATTTCAGTGATGTTAATCTTGTATGAGATGAACTACTCTTAAAAATAGTCATGTCTTTGTTAATGACTGTTGGATTGTTACTTAGTATGTAATTGGACTTTTTAATTACTTGCTGTTGCTCATGGTAATTCCTCACCTTTGCAGATATAATATGACTTACTGATTCATGGCCTTTATTTTAACATACTAGGCTCCATGTTTAGAAATTGTCAAAACCTGGTATGGAGGTCTGTCTTTAGAAAGATTTTACAGCAAGTGAGAAGAGTGGTGTAACCTTATGGAATTGGCATCCCTTTAGTGATTAGGCAGAAAAAAAATGATCACAGGTCTCTTGTAACCTGTGGTGAGATAAATTAGCTACTGAGTGGAAAATATCACTCTGTTCATTTGGGATCTTATGTACTTTCATTTATATGTGTGTGCCCTCATTAAAGATTCCAAAAATAGAAGTATGTGGTGGTTAACAGAGAATGTAGAGTGGCACATCAAGATTTTGAGAAAATGTTGGTGATGCTGAAGACACCATTCATTTCACACATTTTAACAAAAAGTAAATAAATGACTCATAGTGGTGATTGACTGATGATATAGACTTTTAATTTTTGAAAAAATGTTAGTTATTAGAATTTTCTTAAACATTTTGTAAGAACATATTTCAACCAGTGGATTCATGCTAAAATATCTAATTCTACTATGTCTAGGAGTATTTATGTTTTTTTCATCATCTGTGTGATTTAGTATGCTTTGTCTACTCATGATTGAATATGGTACCATTTGATGTTCTAAGTATAATTTTATATTGAATGTTCTTTTAAAAAAAAATGCTCTGAAAAAAATCCAGCATCACTTATATTTGCAGATTTGTTTCATGAGCATTTCTAAGGCCTATCTTTGTAAAACATCTTTTACAACAATTTTGCCTTTTCTTTTCTTAGAAGTATAAATCAAATCACATAATGTTCATACACATGAAATGTTAAAGGTTATAAAACCTATCAAAATATGTTTCAAATGTTAAAAACATTTTCAGTATTCACCAGGCACTTCTTAAGAGTGTCAGAGGGCTTTTGGTTATTTTTCATTTCTCTTCAGAATCTAAAATGTCCCAGTCTTGCTGCATTGTTAAATGTCAAATGGAAGCTGGAGGTCAGTGGAATCCATTAAGATTTACTCCAGTAAGTAATCAGTTGAGGTGGTGGTAGAGATTCATCTGTATACTGCAAATAGTTTCTTGTAAAACTGATCATGTTATTTCTCTTGTTTTCTCTGACTTTGCAAGCCTGCATTTCTTCAGTTAGCCTTTAAAATTCTTTTATTTCTCAGTACATGTGTGTGCCTCAGTGTGACCACTTCTACCTCCTAGACCCCAGGTGAGATGGATGAAATCTAATGTGCATTATAGTGCCCACTCTTCCAGTTCATTCTGTACTAATCTGGAGGATCTGGCTGGACATTTTTATTATATTTGTGTGCTTTCCACAGTTTCTCAAATGTCTTAGGAAAAAATAAAACCAACCCTTAAGCTGACATGTCTACTCGAAACCTAAATGTCTGTTCCTTGTAAGTAATCAATCTGTGGAAACTGCATGTAATTCTAGATTCAGATTTTCCCCTTGGATGCAATTTGTTTTGAGTATCATGTCAATCATGTGTTGCTTATCTTTCAGCATGCTGCCTTTTCTTTCTCGTATTTAATTGGACCACAGGAAGCTTCAGAAAGTGGTTAGGTAGGAGCCTGGTAACTGTCATATGTTCTATGTATATGATATCTATGTATCACAGGTGCACAGTGACAGAATGTACTTCTATATCACTTGAGTCTGATAATATCTGAGTTCTTTCCCCTTTACATTGTCAAATTCAGTACACTCAGGCTGGTACAGGATATTTTTAAGGGATGGAATTATTACTTGCACTGCAAAAAGCATTGAAATTCTGGTGATGCTATTTAATTCAGTGAAGCAGTCTGCAAAGCAAGGGTATGAACAATAATAATACTTGAACATGCCATCTAGGGGGTACAATTTATTCTCTGGATCGTAAGAAATAAGGGAGGCAGAATTTTGTCCTGCCTAGCTGTAGTTGGGTTTAGAGGTGGCTGAGCCATTTGCCACTTTTCTTAACTTCAGTGGGAGCCAACATGCTCATCACTTGCAGAAGCAGTGTATATATTCATAGGAGCCATGTAACAAAACTAAGTTTATTGTTTGATGCATATGCAGCTTTGTTTCTTTTGGAGCGATAAGAAATGTGTGGTAAAACAAGCCACTATGGATGCACAATCTGATTGATATTTTAAAAATGCCTGGACGGAATAGTATTTTTTTACTGTAGATAGATGGGTGCATATTTGGAGAGTAACACTCAGATGACGGTGTGATCACATGAAGTTATATGATAAATCTTTTTATTCTGTTATTTTGTTTGTTTGTTTGTTTTGTTTGGGGTTTTTTGTTTTGTTTTAATACATCCAGGATAGAGGAAGGGCAATAAATTTAAAGAAAAAAAGTAGTTCAGGACATACAGTATGAGTGGAAACATTTTGGGACTGAGCTGATCTTTCAGTTCTGTGCACACAGCAGCTAGCACTGCTGTGCTATTTGCGATCTGTGCGTTGAGATACACAAGGAGACTATTGAATGTTACTGTGATGGGGCCACTGGACACACTGTTCAGTGTTCAACATATCTACATAGTATAGTTTGTAAAAGAGGTGAAAAAACCCAGTGTAAGCAGCGGGGAGGGCTCCCATATCTGCATTTGAAAGTACTCTTCAAGTGAGCGCATTGCCAGAGATTTGTGAGCACCAGAACCAGACTTTGTGTATACAGCCTAGCAGATTTGCTGAAAAAAGCCATCCTGCTGTGAAATGTTGGAGAATTCTATGCAGGCTGTGTTCCAGAATGATGCACTTCCGACAGATGCTGGGATACCAGGCACGAGAAATGTATGAAAGAGGTGAAAACTATATGATCTGTTCCTTTTGAAGAAACCCTTCATATCCTTATGTGCTCAATAAGCTTCTTTATTGAAACGCTGTAACAGCAATGAATACTTTTTTGTTCTGTCTTTAAGAGATTTCTTCAGTATTAATATAAAAGGCTGTTTTTAGGAAAGAGCAAGATAAAAACTGCATTTAGGGATACATATTGCTAGTTGACTCTGTAATAAAAATAATTTCTAGGTTTTTAGTACATGAAGCAATAAGCAAATGGGAGAGGTTAATGTGCTGTAAGCTGAAAAACTATACCTCTGGAATGAAGGAGGAGACTGCAATAACAGTTATGCGGGTGGCAAACAAAAATCAGGTATTGTATGTTTAACGATGCTCCAGAAAGTACGTAAGAGGAAACTCTGAAGTATGAAACCATTGTCCAAGGAATTTTAATTGAGCAGATGGACACTGTGCTTGATGAGGGATTCCTGAGCTACCAAGATGCAAGGCATACTTACATGCTTTCTATTCTTAGATTTATAATATGGTGTGGTTTTTAAAGATACAACTCTCCCTGGTAGCAGTATTGGGCTGGGTGTTGGACTTCAGTGGTACACTGATCTCTGTGTCTGTAATAATATCTGTACATCTTGCTGTCAGGTGCATTGAAAGCAATATTCAAATACCTGTATTCCTTCCAGATCTCTGTGCCTAGTTACAGGTCACTGATTCTCAGTGCCTCACTTAGACCCTTGCAATCATGTGTGAGAAGCACACAGCTCTTTTCACTGACTAGCCACAGTTTTATGTAGCTCTCACAACAAGTGAATATGGCTCTGAAAGGGCACTGTGGTGGTCTTTACTTTTCTTAGGAAATGTTGATTGATGCTAATGGATAACATATATATAGTAGCTTTGCTAAAATCAGAGCTAGGTTAGACAGCATTTTTTCTTTAATGCCAGTGTATCTGAACCCTTTCTGTGATGAATTGAATGGTTTGAGGCTGCAGCTTTATGGGGATCACCTAGGATAAGAAGTGTTCTGCAGATGCAAAATACAGTATATTAAATCACTGGTCTTGATTGTGCTCGAGAGGTGTTTAGTCCCAAGTAGATGCTTGAGAGGGAACTTAAAGCAAACGTCTGCCCCGGGCTACTGCAGGAATCCTGCTTCTCCCCACAGTCAAGGTAATACCCGTAACAAATACTGGGTCTGGTGCTTGAACTTAACAGTGATGGGTGCCTTGATTGTCTGACAGAATAACACTTCCATGTTTCAGAGTCAGAAAAAGGTTCTTCCTTTCTGCTGCTACTCCCTTGCAATGTACTATGCCAGCTGATGTTAGTTCACTGAGAATGAAAAAAAAATGCTTTCCAGACCCACACTAAAACTGAATCTTGTGTAAGGGACAAGTAAATGAGGTCACCTAGGTGCTTGTAAGAACAGGTGTTCTTACAAGTGTAGATGACTTAACTTGTGCCATCCTTTTCAAATTCTATCCATCCACAGTATTTTTACATTTTAATAATTATATTTAGACTCATTTCCTGTTATGCTTATAAAAAAATAAACCACTACAACCACAAATTCCAAACAATCTGTCAAAATGACCATAAAAATGACAAACTTCCCATGGAGTAAGTAACAAAAATATAGACTCTTCAGCCCCAGAGCAGGCTTATTTGATACAGTGACCTTTTCAGAAAGTTTTTTCTTTCATATGAAATGTACTTTTGTATTTGTTTCCAAGGGAGAGAGATCACAAGGGAAAAAGAATGCATAGTTTTATTATTATATAATTCATTTTTACTTATATAATTAATTTTGATCTATATAAAACAAAACCAAATTTAAGGGATCTTAGTTCTTAATTTTGTACTTCAAATTGACAATCTAATTTTTACTTCAAATGCATTTTTTTTTAACTTGGTTCTTCTCATTAGATTTTTAAAAGGAGATACTAAGCTTTCTGGGCAAGGGTCTTGTTTCTGAAACCAGCAGTCACATGTGTTCAGATATTCTCCTTCTGCATTATTCAAAACACCTACAGTTGAGTGTGTAACTTAGGCAACCTGGCTTGATATTGAATAATGTAGTCACTGCGCTGACATTCAGAGAGATGTCTGTACCCAGCAAATGCTATTTTTATGTGTGTTGTCTTGTTGCTTGAAGGTTCATGGAAAATTAGCCTGCATGCAATATTTTTTTCCTAAAAGTATACACTTTGGATATGTGTTTGTGTGTTCCTTGATTATTTCTTTTCTTTTCCGTCTGCCTTTGTTAATTATCTCAATACATTTTAAAAGCCTGTGATTAATTGCCATTGAAGCACATTTAATTTGAAGCAAAAGTTCCTGCTATTTAAGTCTCTTGTCAGGAAACCAAGTATTAGAGTTGTTTGGTTTCTTATTTCCGAGGCTGTTTACTGACAGCATAAATATTCAGCCTGACTCTAAACAGGTAATTAAAGCCAACTCTTGGCCAGATGTTCCCCTTTGTTGCCTGGCGTGGTGTGGAGGGAAGAAGAGGAAGCTGGCCCAGTGCACCTTCTCCTCGGGTTTAGGCAGGTTGTGCGAGTGATCCTCATGTTACTGAGCATCTTTGAGAACATAAGCTTACAGTCGAGGCGAACAGTGGAGCGAGGTGCTGTTCCTCCATCCCTGTGTGCTCCTTCCCTCTCTTCTCCTTTGTGCAGCTGGTTTTGGGAGGCAGAGAACTGAGTTCAGCTTTTTCCCTGGAATAGACAGTGGATTTTGGGAAGTTGTCTTTATAGGGTGTACAGGATTGGTGAAGGCCTGTGAGATGAGTCAGCTGTGTAGACATGATGCAGTTTACTGCTTTAATTTTAACCTTTGTGCCACACCTGCTGTCCTCAGAGGCAACACAACTTACAGGGGACAGGGCTAATGCTGTGAGAGGAGATCAGGGAGCAAATAAAGGCAGGTGCTGAGTAAGCACCTGCAGTGTCTAGGGTTTTGTTTAAAAATTCCCTAGGCCTTGGGGTTTTCACAGGCATCCTGCCTTGTGTGAGCAGCAGCTTTGGTGAAAGGCCTCAGGAGAAGCTTTGGGTGAATTTTACAATGAGTTGAATGTTAGTGACTTCCTAAGCTTAGGAGTTAGTGAGTAACTGAGGCTGTGCTTGACATTAATGCCCTGATTTACTCCATGTGAACTGCTGGCAGTGCTTTCAAGATGTGCATGGCCGCTGAGGCTGGAAGGTAAAGGAGAATTAGACCATGAAGCATGGGAGGAAACCAGAAGAACACTTCCTTTGCCTTCAGAATTGTTCATGGCAGGTTACCAGCCTTATTTTTATTCTGCATTTGTAATGGCTTCTTTCTTAGTTTGGCAAACTCTTAAAACTTAGTGGTGGGTCGAGTGACAGTAGGGGAGTGTGTCTCTCTCGCACGTCCAGGAGACAAGTTAACTCGCTAAAGATCACCGGGAACAAGGGGTTCTGGCCCTGATGGCGCTGCAGAACGGCGCGGGAGAGAGTTCTCCCCAAAGGCAAATGAAAAGAATCCCATGCTGTAAACGTCACCCTGCAATTCCTGATTTCGGGGCTCCCGTTAACGACTGCTGACTGTTGAGGTTCGCTGTACCTGCTTCCCCCCCGACAACCTGAGGGCAATCAGCGCAGCCTCTGCCGCCGCCAGCCCCGCTCCCGCAGCCCCGTCCTGGCGTACCCAGGGTGTCGCTTTCCACAGCCAGCACCGCGGCGGGTTTCTGCTTCAGCAGCCGTGAAATGCGCATCTGGGGCTGGGCTGGGCCGGGCTGCCCGCCGAGCGCCCCGCCGCCCCCGAGCCGCAGCGCCGCTCCCTTGTGCGGCTGCGGGGAGCGGGCGGGGAGGGGCGGCGCAGCCCCGCAGCCGGCGCGGGAGGGCTGGCAGCGCCGAGCCGGGCCGCGGCGTCCCCTTGGCTGCCGGCACCGGCCGCAGGAAGGCGCGGCGGGGCGGGGGGCGAGAGGAAGGAGCGGAGCCGCCCCCGGGCAGCGCAGCGCAGCGCGGCTCCGCCGGCGGCCCATGCCGCGCCGTGCGCACTGAGCGGGGCAGGGGGCCGCGGCGGCGGCGGGCGGCGGGGCCATGTCGGAGGCAGAGAGCGGCGCCGCAGGTAAGGGGGAGCGCCCCGCTCCGCGGCCGCCAGGCCCCCGCCGCAATGCAGGAGCGCGGCTGCTGGCGGCGGGGCGGCCCCGGCTTATCGGGGGAAGTGATCGGGAGCCGGAGCCCCGTCCGCAGGGGGGGAGGCGGCCCGGCGGCAGACAATATCCCGGCCCCGCGGCAGACAATGTCCCGGCCCCGCGGCAGACAATGTCCCGGCCCCGCCGCTCCGGCCGTGGCAGGCGAGGGGCAGGGAAGGGCCGTCAGCCGTCCCGGCGGGGTCCCGCGGGTGGGGGGAGGGGGGCTCTCTGCGGGGCTCGGCCCCACGGAGCCCCCCGCCCGCTGCGGAGCTGCCGCGGCCCGTCGCATGCGGTCCCCGGGGGCAGCCGATGCGGCGGGCGGGGATCCAGGTGGAAAAAACAATGCGGCGGCATCGCCGGGCCGGGGCGGGCGCCCTGCCCGGTCGCCGGGGCTCTGCGGCGGGCGCGGCCCCGCAGCATCCTTCCCGGGGGGGCTTTGCGGCTCCGTCTTCCCCCGGGTCGGGATCTCCCTTTCCCCGCAACGGCCCAGGAGGGAAGGGGGAGGGCTTGGACTGGAAATCGGGCTGCTGCTGAGATGAAGGCAGGCTCTTACTTGAGTAGCCTGATGCACTGAAACAGAAGGAGCGGGCAGGTGGGTGGCAGCGGTAGCGCTGCCAGGGATGCGAGCCTGAGCATCCTGGCGCAGCCTCGGGGGCCGGGGAGCCCAACGAGGTGCAGGGCTGGGACTGAACCCGAGCGGGTCCTTTTCCCACGTTGACGGGTCCGCTGGTCTCTGACTTTGCAAATGCGACATGAGAGCTGAGGCGATCTGAGTCTTGTTTTGCCTGAAACCAAGATTCAGTGGTTTTGGTCCGTGTGCGGTTTGCAGTGTGCCGAATAAAATAAGACAAGCCTCTGCAGGACAGGGGTGGTCTCTCCCTGTGTGGGAAGGGAACTGGGGGAGGGAGGAGGGTTCCCAGGATACAAATGATATGGGTGAATAACCCTAAGGGGAATGCAGACTCTGCCTCATTTCATTCACTCTTTCTATCCCTTCTTCCTCACTGTATGCTGCAAAGATTTGAGGAAACTGTAATGTTGAGCCTAAGGTGCTGGCAGTAATATATGGAGAAACTTGAAATGCTGAGTTTTTACTGATCACAATGAGATTTGGGGTATATTTTGAATGGAATAGCTTAATTGCAGTGCAAGTGGAATAAAAGAGTCAGAAAGTATCCATTGTAAAAACCCCAGGGAACAGTACTTAGAAAGTAGTTGAATCTTCAAGATGACCTGCTCTACTGGATTCCCTTCCCATACACCACCCCCCCACCCCTGACTTCTAAATGTACTTTCAGTGCTTCCTAAATAAAGTCTCTAATATCGGTTTGAAGTAACCTGTAACAGTTTTCTGGAACACAGCTGATAACGGGGAAAACAGACTGACAGATTCATTTGTCTTTTAGGTGATAGGGTATCGTGCGTTTTTTTTCTCCTGCAAAGCTGCAAGGTTGGTGCAATGCAATACTGAAATTAAGTAACCTGTGACATAGGGAGAACCTATGCAGAAGGGATTTTGTTAAAGACAGAAGACCATGTAGCAAAGCAATGATTTGTTATGCCAGAAATCCTTATGTTCTTTCCATGCACTGGAATGCTGAAGCTGTCAGAGGAAAAAAAGGCTTGAGGGATAGAATGTGATTTAGTGAGTGTTTTATTGACAGCATTGAAGCTGCAGTCACTTATGGCAGCATAGTACAATGCGTAAAAAAAAATGTCTATAGGTAAAATAGCCAAGTGTTGTATGCAGTGCCTGCCAATCATTTTTATAGCTTCGGCTAGCACAGCATTGCGGTATCTGCAGCTTGGTTAGTAAGAGCCTGGATGAAATTGTTCATACTCAGGAGCTGTTGCATGTAAAGCTTCTAATTATACTGACTTTTGGCATTTTTAAAACCATTGGCTTGTAATTGGATGATGCTGATTCAGCTGACAGGTTTTGCTTAATGGTACTGTCACCCTGTAAGCTTTGTCTGAATCTTTAGTTCATTCCCACTGGGACAGCAGTTGGTGTTCAGCAGAGCCGCCTGGCTCCGTACCTGCCAAGTTCCCCCAAAGCCGCAGTCAGCTGTAGTGAGGCCCCAAGAGGTCTGTTCTGTCCAGAGGCTGATTTAGCTGATGCATGTATGGTGTAAGGGGGCTTTATCCCAGTCTAGAGGGAACGAGCAGGATGGCTGTCAAATACAACCATCCCTGGCGGCTAGGAGAGGCTGCTGAGGCCTCGCATGTCAGCTCCAGTCAGAGCAGCCTTCAGGAGGCCAGGTCTGTGCAGGAAGAGCAGAATGTTGTCTCACCTACAAAAGACCTGATCCCTGCATGTAAATGTCAATATTCAGGATATGGTTTGCTTTTTGACTGTGTTGCTGGTGGTGGTGGTTATATATGAGTTGACTGGTGTCTCATCTTGTATTCTTCTCTGCCAAATCCTCTTTTCTTTTTCCTTTTTTGTTGAGTTGATGTGACCTGCCATGGCCAACTTCTCCCAGTTTCATGGGAATGCTGTTGAAATTATTGAGCCCCCTTCTGGATGTTGTATCTGCTATTGCAATTAAATCTGGATTTTTTTCCCCTTTTTTTCTTTTCTGTTAAAGCTATAGGTCCAGTCAAATATTCTAAAATTCTCAGTTCCTTGTTCTTCTAAGCTGTTCTAGGTGACTAGTTCCCTTTTTGCAGTCCTCTGCTGTGATTTCAGTTATCTATAATCGCACCAAACAACCGTCCCTTTCTTAAAAAAAATATCTTAAAACCATAATTTTTATTTTGAAACACTAACATCCAAAGGATCTCATCACCTCCATTTTCTGTACCTGAATTGTTCTGCCTTTTGATGGTGTGTCAGATGGGATTTCAGAAGTGTTTGGCTTCAAAGAGCGTACCATTTATGGTTTTAGAAACTTCTCTCTGTGGCTGTTTTAGTCTGTAGGTATGGCAAAGCAGCAAATTGTCTGGTTTGGGTATTTAAAAAAGCTGTGCTTGCTCTCAGCAAATGATAAGGGAAAATACAAAAGTAAGAAGAAACATTTCACTCAAATGATGCTGCTTCTGAGTAGAGCAAGAACAGTCATGGCCTTAATTAGGTATGAAGCACCATGACCTTTTGGGGGAGTTTGGATCTATTATTTTTTAAAGTAAAGTAGATGTTGACATTTTCTATATCCAGCTTAGAGAAATCTTTGGAGCATTTTGTCTATCCGTATATGGCTTCAGTTGCTTACTTATTTAGCTTCTGTACAGCACTTGTCACGTTTCTATCAAACAGCCTTGCTAGATGAAAACAGACATGGATGAAACTCCAGGCTGCATTGCTGTCGCACAGGCTTGTTCAGCTGTATTTCTCCAATGGTGAAAGAGAGAGGTACAGGGAAGGCTTGGAATCTCTTTCGGGAATGAGCTCTAAAGTCCGTCGGTCGTGACTGTAAATGGTACGCTGGCTTCACAGATGTTTTGCTGAAGAGTGTGCAGCTGTTTGATCATGTAAGGTCACAGATGTTGGTGCTGCGGTGAGGGAATGCTGCTGCCAAGTATGAACTTTTCAGCGATCTGAAACGCCTGTAACATACCTGCAGACTTCGTCTTCTTCTCTGTGACAAATGTTGTGGCTCCTGGGTCATTTAATTGAAACTGCCTTAGTGACCAGGCACATTTTTGATCTTCAAAAGAAGATTCCGAAGCTCTCATTACTCCGAATATGCCAGCTATGGCTCATGTGCTGTGCTGTTAAGAAACATAGTGGTATGCATTTAAAATTAACAAATGCAAGTTTTAGATCTTGTCATAACTAGTGACACAAAGCAGTGACTTTGCAGTATTTTAAAATTAGGATGGCAGTGGTGAACTGTGTAAGTAATTGGTTTTAAAACAGGAAATTCCTTCAAAGTCTGTCTCAGGGGGATTTGAGAAAGGTTTTTATGTAAATGAAAAGGGAAATGCAGTCGGTTCAAATAAAGAAAGCAAAGAAATGAACTAAAATACTCAGAATGTGGAGGCCGGCACTCAAGTTAGAAAGCCTTTGTTCTTTACTAAGGACTTGAGTAAATGTCCTTACTCAGGACTGCATCAGGGTGTGTCAAGGACATCAGAGAGCAGCTTTAGGAGCCGCGTTGCTGTCCCCACCATCGGCACACTGCTGGGGTCTGGGCCTGTGCGAGAGCCATTTGGCGCTCAGTGGCCCAAAGCAGTATCTCTGCTGTGATTGATGTGCGGGACTCTGGGCACATAGGTCGGTTCTAAAGGCATCTTAATTTACAAGAACAGGGGATGTGGAGAGGATTTTACTTATAGCTGTTTCTTCTGTCAGTAGTTCCTCAGTGCCCGAGTCGACACTCTCAGCCAGTGCTCTGCAGATGCAGTTTCTGGGGAACACTGAGAGACATTTCTAGTAATTTTTATCTGTTGGAGTCCGAAAAGAAGTGTGGATGTGAATGGAATTTCATAATAGCGATTTCATGTCATCTGAGGGAGTTTATTCACTTAACTTTCTCTGAAGAAAAACTGTCCCAGTTGTAGAGGCCTACCCAACCTGCCTTGGTTTCCTTGGGGAAGGAGGCAGAGATGAATATTCTGCTTATGCTACTTCTTTCTCTCATAGGGAATAATCTGGGAATGCTGTTTTGATTTGTCCATTTCTGAATGTGTCTTATGCTCTTAGAGAGTAGTCCTGAACAGCACTAGGGCTGAAGCAGTTTCTCTCAAAGGGTTTTACAGTCCTGAGCACTCCATGCCTGCCTGCCCCGCGCAGCCTTCCCTCGGGAGGCTCTGTGGGTTGGGATTCGCGCTTTTCCCCTCTTTCCTATGAGGTCTGAAGAGTGAGTGTTTGGGTGTGTCTCTCCTTGTTAGAGTGATTGGGCTATTTTTCTCTGTTAAGAGGTAATAACAACATTAAAATCACCGTTTCTTTACTATGTCCTTGCCACCTTCTTGTCATTGTCTGGGAAATGCATTCCTCTGACAATTTGATCTTACGGATTTCATTGTTTGAGGACTCTTGATGCTTTCTCCATGCTTAAAGATCAAAATACCTGTGGTCATACTAGGCTGACTGGCAACTAGCCCCATTCCCAGCTGTCAAACAGATCCCACAAATTTAACATCTCTTTCTCAAGTTTCCATGGATACCTTAGTAGAGCACACGCTGTAATCAGAACAGCAGGGCATGCCATTTGCAAAAGCTTTCGGTATTGTCATTATGGAACTGCTGCATTCAAAAATCAACCTTTTGTAGTAGCTCTCTTGCTTACTCAGCTATGTTCCAGTTCTGGTTTTAGCCATAAGAACTCCTTTGCAGGCTGTACCATTGGCTTGCCACTGTGACAGTGGAACTTTTTGGCTGGTCAGTGTTGGTCTCTGGCTGTGGGATTTGTGTGCACAGTCATGGTACCTGAGTGTAGGCTTGGTGGATGCTGCTGTAAAAACCTCTGGACATGGGTTTTGGTTGGTGACTGCTTGATTTTGTGATCTGCTCAACAAATCCTTAAACATGTACTTTCTTCTGTCCGTGGCTTCTCTTCTCATAAGGTATTTTCCTTTAAGCCTGATAGCTGATCTGTTTTCAAGATTGTAAAATAAAAAGAATAAAGAAGTAAAGACTTAGTTTTGATTTAGCGATAAAGTGTCACTCAGAGCTAAATCAATAGCCATAGTCACAAATGACTGCTAATGAACTGTCAAATGTGATACCAATTTTGCAGTTTCACAACAACTAATACTCTCTTATTTTCCCATCTTTGAACAACATCTGGTTTAATAGCTTTGCAGAATATCAAGGGATTTATATATAGCATCACTCGTGCTGACTACCATGAGAAGTAACAGTTATTCTAGTTTGGCGCTTCTTTTTGCCCTGTCTTCCCCTTTCTTTGTTGTTGGTGGGTTTTTTTGTTCGTTTGTGGGTTGGGTTTTTTTGTTTGTTTTGAGTGGGGTTAGGGAGAGAGGTTTGTTTTCTATCATCAAGACTCTACACCTACATGGGTCATGTTTGGCATTCTTGAAGAGTGTAAAAATGAAGACAGACACTTTCAAGTACTGTTTCCAGTCCATGTTTTAAGAAAAAGAAGTCACTGCATTCATCTGGTTTGAGACTTTGCAGGGTACTTAATGAATCTAGGAATTCTTGATAACTAAATAACCTTTTTGCCTTCTAAGTAAACAAATACCTCCAAAAGTGTTCTTATTTTTCTGTGCTGGTTACATGGTCCAGAAAAGCTGAACAGTAATTATTGTTCAGTCTTCGGATAATGTTTCTTTGCAATCCTAGATTAAGATATTCATTGTTTTCAGGATACAACTGTGTCTTGAGGAGGTTCTTAAATAGGAACTTGCCATCAAACAGGGGTTTTATAACTCTGCAATATTTTGATCTTGCTTTTTAAAGAGAAAAAAAACAACTCACCAGCCCTTCCTCAGCTGGTACATGGTGTTTTTCCCAAAGAAAGTGATTAGCATCACAAATGCCCTGTGTTATGAGTGTGGTCCTGGGCATTAGCACATAATCTTACTAGTGGTATTCCTGACAACCTTGCAGTGAACCAAGTAGGTGAGGTAGATGATGACAGACATGATGATGGAGGAGCAGCAACAGGAAACCTTTTCTAGGAAAGTATCTTTTCACAGAACCTAGGTTCTGTACATCTGTGTTTTGTTTTGTGTTCCTTATGTCTTTCCATGTGGAAGCAAGGAGGGAGTAGATGAGACATACAGGAAAACAGTGCTTGCACAGGGGCAAATAGTGCAAGGAAGCCTCAAGGAAGCAAGTTCGTGGAAGAGCTTGCTGAAGGAAGAGAAGGTTAGTTAGTGTGTATTAAAGGTGTCTATTACAGAATTGTATGTGGAATATTTAGAAATATCCTGGAGAGTTGTCTTCTACCACTCTGAACTACAACATTTGTTCTTAACCCACCTTTATCACAACATGCAGCCTGCCCTCTCCAACATGTAAACCAGGATCAGTTCTGTCTGTCCTGGCAGTAGTACATGAGTGCTGGAAGAGCTGGAATCTAGGAGGAGAGCGATGACTGCAAGGCACCGCTGGTAAGTTCCCCAAACCCCCGGGTTCTGGGGTCCGAGCAGGTTCTGAGCAAGTTGGCACTACATCAGCACTGGGATGGATGAGGGAGCTGGCTGATCGCAGAAGCTGGAAAGCTCTCAGGTCATTAAAGGGGGAGGTGGATTTAAGACTTTACAGTGTAGATAGTGAATAGGTTTGAGTTTAAGGCAGCTCTAGGGCAGACTTAGCTATTGGTAAAGACCTGGCTGAGGCTTTACAGACCCAGCTGCGAAGCGTGCAAGGGAGTGTGATGCTTCTGCTTTGGTCCAGCTTACCAAGCATTAGCGAGGTCAGACCAAATCTAGGTAAAATAGTTTAGCTTATGTCTTGTCAAAAAGAGAAATGAATATAACGCATGTGGCATTTTTGGAAGGTTATTGAAAGTTATTCTGTGTTTCTTTCATCTTAAATTTCATTCACAGAAAATAGGTAGTGTCTTTTGGTTTTCCTTTGCTGGAGGTTCAGGAAAATTAATATTATTCACAGAGTGGTGGGGCGAACCTGGAGTTGTTTTTTGATACTCTTAACCTTAATATTAAAAAAATTATCTTAGCTTGATAGCATAGTGGAAAAGTAATTCCTCCAGTCAAACTGTAATCATAATAGGAGGCAATGTAAAAGCATAAACAAAAAAGGTCAAAGTTATAATGAGGAACATGTCTTATTTTCAGAATTTTATCCAAAGAATTGGGAGATTTTTACCTAGGAAATCACTGTGCTCTAATTGGTATCAATGCAATGAATACCAGCTCTTTGGGTGACCAGTTATTATGAAAGGGTATCAGGAAACTTGGATTTGTATCAGAGATTAGCTATGGCTGTATTCATAGAAGGGAAGTGTATTGCAGTCGTCAACAAACCAGCTGGATGCCTACCGGCATTTTAAAACAAAGAACTCCGATTCCATTGATGGCAATAACACTGGTGTCATTGGTTTCAGTAGAAACAGAAGGGTCTTACTTCTAATATGAAATATGGGATCTTTTATTATGCATAAGAATATTTTAAGTGTTTTTTTGTATTTGCTTCTCTCAGTCTCTTTTTTTTGTTGTTGTTCTATAATTATTTTCAAAGGCCATCTTTGTATTTACAGTGAAATGCTCTAAGTTGTCATGTCACATTTCGAAGCTGTGACATTTTGTGCTTAATGCAAAGCAAAATCTCAGCAATAGGAAAAGCTGAATAAGATTTTCTTCATCAATGCAGTAGTTGCCAGCTAAAAGCAGTATGGTAAACCCTTCTTTTCCTGTTGTGCAAACATCATTAACAAGCTTTCCTTGGGGCAAAATTATTATTGATGCTCAAAATTATATGCATGTTTTGAATGAAAAATGATGTTTTTAATGCCATTCTTTTACTGCCTGATGGCTACCCTGTATCCAGATTTGATTTGGTACATCCTTTTTGTTTTTTGTTTTTCAATCCAGAGATATTGTCTGAGTGGAAAATGAAGAATTTGGCTAAGATTTTCGTATGGCCAGCAACCTGACTGAGATCATAGCTACATGTAGCAGTCACTCTCATCAGCTGCTGGATGGCTGGAAATTCCAGAAAAACAGCCATCAGATATGTGCAAATGTTTGATCTGTGAAAATGATCAGCATCTACACAGTAAATTCAGTGAACTTGGGTTTTTGGAGCCATAAAGATTGGCTGCAATAGTGGCGTTTTTAGTAGGTCTAATGCATCCTGACTTGCCGTGTGCATGTGGTTCATCAGCCCGCAAATAACTGAGAGGCCGAATGGATTTCACATATGGAACAGTGGATATATGTTATACACATCAAAAAGAGTTGCTGCAGCTTTCCTTTTGAGGCAGGTGGTGTACTGCAGGCATTCCCAGTTGGGAGTCTGGGAAAGCCTGGAAAAGGGTGTTGTATCTCGGTCTTTCCAGTGGGTCCTTAAGCTCAGCCAGAGGCTCAGTTCTGCACAACGAATGGAATTCATTGCATTGTACATTATGGATTGAAGAAAAATGACTTCTATTGTGAAAGCACTTCTTCAAATGTTAGAAATATGATCTGAGATAGGGAATAGCATTGATTCTATTGCCGATTCAACAAATCACAAGAAGAATTTTAATTAGCAAGTGTTGAGTTTGTGGCCACTCTGGCAGGGTAGAAATAGAAATGAACTTAGGATACATTGCTTGGGATATAACATACACACTAGTGTTCGGGCATGCTCCTGCAGAGAGATGATACCATAGTGATGCTGCCTATTTTCTGATATGCAAAACAGCTGTAGGAGATCCAGACCATGATGAGTCCCTTTCACCATCGCTCAGAGGGGAGGCCTGCAAAGCTTCGGGAAGTGCAGTTCTGTCCTGACCGAGCCTTCTCTGTTGTAGGCATGACTCTAAAGTACTGCAGAATGTGCCTGAAAAGGTCCATGTTGGGGTTTCTGATGGCAAACATGGGGCTTGATACCTTATTTCTTCCTTTTTTTTTTTTTTTTTGTTTCTCTTGTGTATGCCAAACTGCTGATGTGGCACATATTCAGGTATTCCCCCCTTCCCTGATATGACTGCATTTCTGTGCTTTATACCATTGAGCAGCGTTCTCTGCTTCCTGAATTCTTGCTTTTACTTGTCTTGGTAAATTGTTACTTTGAGACGATGCCCACTAGCTTATGTTGTCTGTGTTACTTGGATTGCAGGGAACTTTGTTAGCAGAGAGTCCACTGCTACAAAATGCTGCTTTGCTGTTGGAATGAACAGTTTCCTTAATATGTGAAGCAGAATATTTTGCTGAAGTCTGGTGTCGCTGAATTATAGAAAGCAAAATACTTATGAAACCTGAATTTAAAAGGAAAGAGAAGATTTTGTGTAGCTGCTGGAAAAAGAAAAAGTTTAGTATGACCTTAGTGACCTGTGACTGTGAGGTTTAGCAGTCACCTTTCCTAAAGCAGGGCTCAGCTTGCTGGCTTGGAACCGATGATTTGGGGCTGTAGCGCTCCATGTCTGATACTCTCAGGGGTTTGCTAAAACTCATTTATCCAGTCCTGAATAGGAATGCATAGCACGGGCTCCCAAATATTGAGTGGACTGATAGTCTTCCAGAGGATATCAGCTGCTGTTAACTGATCTCTCTAATTAAATAACGAGCTTGGTCCTTCTCTTTCAATCTATTAGAAGATCAGATTCAGCTGAATATGCTGTCGGTGAAATGTTCACACTGTGTCAGCTAAGTTTTTAGAAATGCTTTGGACTTTGATTTTACTCTGTGTGCTGTGACACTTAAAGGTTAATCCTTCATTGCATTTTGTCATCAGTTGCATTGCGTTTTGTTGAAATCTAGAATGTGTCTGATCATTTACTGAAAAACAGAAAAAGCTAAGCTGAGTAGCTATTGCAGGAAACCACAGAAAAGAAACTCTTGCATGTGTTTAGATGAAAAGAAGAATAATTTAAATTAAGTCTAAACCAGCAAATGCAGCTAATATGATAATGGACATGATTCGTTATTAATACATTATCTGCTGATCTCATAATTTGAACAATTCTGGAATTCTTTGGGGATTTGCAAATCAGATGGTACCCTTTGAACCTTAAAAAAAATTGCTGAAAATGGGAGTCTTCTGTGTTCTTGCTTCCTCTTCTGGTCACCTTGAAAATGCACAAGGTGTTCTTGTAATTGCTTAGGTTAGGACGAAAGTCAGAATTGTAATGATATGGTCAAATTCTATACATGTTTAGTTAAATTATCCAACCCCCTGATACAGACAGTCATATTTCAGGCTAAAGTTCATATTATTCTTTCATAAGTAAATTAAAGAATTTCTGTTCAAGAAATTTAAATTGTATTTACAAAAAGATTATTTTAAATATTGGTTTGTTTGAAGACTTTAATTTGCATGCTAAATCAGATCTCTCCATTTATTTTGGTGTGCAAATTGTCAAGAATTAAATGTTTATTTAATGCATGCTGTTTAGCTATATGTTTTTTTTTCATAGTGTGTTGCTTGACACAGAGATCTTTAGTAAACATGGGAGATAAAGCTGGAACTTGAGCTATGTGGGACACTACTTGTGTTTTTTCATTACAGAAGCCTTGAGAAGTCATCCTGCTTGTAAGAACTGTTCCAAATACCATGATACTCTGCAGGACATCTTTTCCAATTGTTAAGAGGAGGAAATTTACTCATAAAGGCTAGGCATCCTTTTTTTGGTTGCATGATTGCAAATCAGGTTGCTTGCAACCTTTTTTCCATTTTCTGGCTTGGAATAGATGCTTTTTTTTCTTTCAGATAAACTACTCATACTCCTTTAGAAACAGGAGATTTTTAAATATCCTGGAATATCTATGCATTTACTGCTGTTCAGAACACAGTTGTAAAAATCATGACGTGCACTTTTTTTTCCCCCAAGCAAACACTAACTCAACAAAATATTAAAGCTCCCACATGGACAAGTCTGTTTTAACACCTTTCAGTTTAGATTGGGTAGATAGTATAATGTTAGAAATTTCCCAGTTTCATGTGCTTTTAACAACTGTTTCACTACTCGTTAGAACTCTTGGCATTAAATCGAGGGTGACTGGCTTGCAAGCCATTTTCTGTAAACGCCAATTGCTCTGATAAAAAAACTTTTTAACTTCCCAGTATTCTAAACTGCGCTTACTCATTTATCAGCTCTGCACTCTCTGATAGTGTTAGGGCCTCTTTTAACAGTTAGAATATAACAATTATGTCTACCCTGATTATTGCACATGATTAGTTAGTAGTCTCATGAAATGAGTTGCAATGTCGTGCCACTGCTGCTTGTGTCAACTGGATAGCAACTCTACCGAATCACTGTAGCAGTACATTTTGGTTAAAATTTTGGTTTGCTCCTTTAGAGGTTGTAGCATTGCCTTCCATGATTTTCCTCTCTCGATCTAACAGAACTCCAGGCTGGTGGAATGAAGGACTCATTGTAGAATTAATTTGTTTAGCTGGGTATTTGCAGGAGCAGCAGTGAATACAGTGCAGAATGGTCATGGGTTTGGAAGGATTTTTTCCTCAGGTCAAAAATACTGATAATCACCAAGAGTTTAACCTTCCAGCAGAGTGGAGCAGCTGATAAGAATCAGGAAAAGTTAGCCCTTCCGCAAATCCAGCCTTTATGCTTAAGTTTTCAAGAACATTCTGAAACTGAAATGGACAATTTATTTTGAAGATTTCTGATGAAAATATCTAAGTCTGTTTTATTTTTAAGCAGTGATATCTACAGGTGGCTAAGACAGACCTCTGATATCTGCTGAACATTTGTTGTTTGTTAACACATATTTTTATGCTTGTGGATACAGTGAGTGTCCTTGTAGACATTTTACATCCCTGGATTGCAACAAGTTAATTGAGTTGAATAAATTCTTGATAGAACACCACCCAAGTTAGCACAGTTTCATTGGATGAATGTGAGTATTGCACTGGTTATTTTATCATTGCTCTCTGAGAGACAAAAAAATATGTGTATATTGTCACACAGGATTTTCTGAGTTGCATGTAGAGCTATGAATAACTTCTCGAGGTACACCCAGGCTGATAGGTGAAGGCAGTCTGGAAAATAGATTGCTGAACAATGGGTGCTGAAACAAATAGTGAAAAGAATTAGTAACAAAGAGAAACACTGAAAACCACATAGATAGTGATTTGATGTCTATATTTTTGTGCTTCAAAGCCAGCATCCTAAGTGGGGAAAATGTACTGGTTTCCAAAGATGTTGAGTCAGTATTGTGATGTCCTGGTCTGCTCAGGATGTGTTGGTTCAGGTCCAGTCAGGAATGGCAGCAGGATTCAAGGAACATGTTTTGTTATTAATTCTCTCTCTTTTTTTTTTTTTTTTTTCCCTGTGCTGAAATATTGCTCTTCAGTTCTACAAAAAATGCCATATCAATGGTACAAAAATTAATCTGTTTTGAAAAGAGAATGAAATGGCACAAAAGGAGGTTGATAACAGCATCTGAGGCTGATAACAGCATCTGATCCAAATATATCTTAAGAAACAGAGCAGATTCTGAGTTTGTCACATTTGACCTGTGGCTTTTTGTACTTCACCACAAGAGGAGTAACATAATATATTCTTGAAGAACTTGTACAGGAAGTGTGAATATTTTGCTTCTGCAAATGCTTCTGAAGATCAGGCTGAAGATGCATATTATAACTTGAATACAAATAAACACTGTTACGAGAGCTATGGAGGAAGATTTTTTTCATGTGGGAAGATTATCCTGTAGTTGGCTGCTGCAGAATTTTTTGCATCTTCCCTGGAAAACAACACATATTTGATTACTAGGAGTGACAGGTTTCTTTATTAAGTAGTTCTAAGGTTGTTTCTTGGCCAGCAGTTCCTGTGTCATCTTAGAATAGTGCTCTGACTTGTCAGTCATGTCTAGGAATTACATGCTGTGCATAAATATGCATTTTATTGTGTGATGCATCCAAGTAGGTAGTAAAATATGTTGAAATGTATTATTTAATATTTATTATGGTTATTAATCTTTACAGACATTAAATAATTCTGCATTATATCTAATTAGCTTATATTCTACAGAATAGAATTAAGTAAACTCAAGGCTTAAATTTGGGGGCAGGGAGGTATGAGCATGGACAGGGCATGTGGTACCTTTTCTATGTTCCATTTTGATAAACTATTGCAGTGTTCATAAGATAATAAATATGCATCAATCTGAGTCATCAGTGATTAATTATTTCAGTAAGCTATCTCCTTTTCTGTCATCAATGGGGTAAACACAAGAGGGAAAAATACAAATAGTGCATTTTACAGTATTTGTCACTCACTTGTTCCTTTAAATGAAATTCCAGTATTGTATGCAGGGTAGAAATATTTCTTTGATGATTTGTTAATAATACTTTCCTTTTTCCCAGCTGGATTCTGTCCTGCAGTAATATTAACAGCTGCAAGATATTTCAGTACAGAGTGTATTGAAGAATAAAAACAGAGACAGTATCGGAAAAGTTTCAGAATAAAGGCTCATGATGGGATCATTGCAACTTATTCTTACTGTGTTGTCAAATCAATATTATTTCCTCTTTTTCTCTTAAAATGACTGTCTTTTTTGAATTCACAGCTTGTGTTTAGTCTCTGCGTGCATACATTTAAATCTTAGGCCATTAGCTTGAGTGTATAGTGTTCAAGCTGCTTGTATCAACTATGACTTCTGAATATATTTAGGAAGACTTAAAATTCTACATGGTAATTTAATTGGCAAAAGAATGAAAATTAGTCATGAAGGTCAGATAAACATTTTAAAACCAAAACTGCAGTTGCTGAGTCTTAGCATGTTGTAAGGGCAAAAAATATATTTTGTGTGGTGGCTGTGGAATTTGCTTCTTTTTTAGCAGATTTGTTTCAACAGGAAAATAGTGTAGCAGTATGCAAAGCAACTGTCCTGTTGTAGTCATTCTGCTTACTGAGACTGAAGACTTTTTGTTTCCTTTCAGATGCAGTTTCCACATCTGCTTACTCCTCACCAGCCAAAAGTTTGGGAGACCCTGGAATAACTCCACTGTCTCCGTCACATATTGTGGTAAGAAATGCATTCTTAACATATACTGTATGTTGACATTATTTTCTCCTGCCTGTTTAGTGGAGCATAATTTTTAAAAAAAGTTGTAATTTCCTCCCATAACAATCCCTTTCATGCTCTCCAGAGTCTTAAGTTAAATTTTGGTCACACTGGGGCTGGCAGCAGAGATCTCATTCATTTCATTGGGATCCTGGTTTTGCTTTTTTTTATTTGTCTACTTGTTGAGCTCATAGATTTGCTCTGCATATTTTTATATCAAATAGAGGGGCTTCTTGATCCTCAGGGTTCCCAAGTTCTGTCCCTGTCTTTATCAGTGATTTGTTTAGGCAGCCCCTGAAAGGTGTCATTCTGTTCAGAAAAAAAAAGGAGGTCTATGGTACTCAACAGTAAAATACAAATTTTACTGTTCTCTTCCAACAGAGACTCAAAATAGAACTGCTTTAGTTTCTTAAGGAAAATAGCCACTTCTGTAAGCTTTTAAAAGCAAGCAAATGTCCCATAAATGTAGTATGTTTTAATCCCTTGTACATCATGCTCATTTTGTTGGTAAACTCCCTTTAAAGTCCCATCTGTTTTTAAGATCATCTGCATCATGTGTAACACAGTATATGCAGAGTGTATGTCTTGATATTGCAAGGAATCATGTTCAGAACACATTGCTACACTTGTTGGATTTCTTCCTTGGTTTTCTGAATCAAGTTCAGAGTTGTGCAACACCCCTCTTCAGGATTTCCAGAGTCCTCTCTCTGGAAAAAATTTTTGCTTTTATTCACTTCTTTCTCTATATACTCCAGAACTTTTATTTCTGTCTATTGATAAATTTATGTCCTCTTTCAGTTAGATTTGCTCTGTAAACTCTTTGAGGAAGACATATAAATAACCTATTGCCCTAGTTGAAAAGCTTTTTTATTAGGAGAATCCAAGCAAGTCCTTCATTACTTGAGACCAAATTATATTATTCTCGTTTCTCCATTTTTAGTAGCAGGCCTATGGGATGATCTTGGGAAATGTAAGGGTACAGCAGAAAGGTGCTGGAAGTAGCAGGCATGGGGGGAACAGAGATATGCGAGGAAGATGGTGGAACACTGCTCATAGAGTGAGGACATTTGGCAGTTCCTCTGTAAAAGATAACAATTGCTTCAAAATGTTAATGAGAGTACAAGCTGAGCAGCAGTGGTGGAGGATTCAGACAAGACCCGTACAGTATTAAGTTGATGAGTCTGCTCCGTGGTGGTTTTGTCAAAACGCGGTGTGTGCAGGCGGGTGTATTGCCTGCCTTCATTACTTATCTGCCTGTAGCGCACAGCCCTTTCACCGGCATTTCCACCTTGTTCTCTGCCAGTCTTGCTCAGCTGTTCGTGCTTTAACCACCGTCAGCATGTGAAGAGTAGTTCCTTGCTGTTCATTACTTATTCCTCTATTATACAGGATTTATGTTAGGCAACAGCATGCTGGGGAGTGGTACAATTCTCTGTTTATTCATGTCAGGCTTTATTTCATGTCGTTATGATTTGGGCCATAACCCTTCTACCTCTTCTAATTAACATTCCCATGTTGCCCTTGATGGTGCTTTTCAGGGGTTGCAGGATTACAGGTAAAAGGCAGGGAGAAGGATCCAAATTTACTATAACCAGCTGAACAGCTTTCCACATTCTAGTACAGACAGGAGTAAATGGATAAAAAGCTTATTGCTTTTATCCACGGGATAAAAAGCTTATTGCTGTATTGGGGGTTGTTCTGTCTCTACTAGTTTTAAATGGCAGCACCTCATGTTCAAGGTTATGACATAGTTAACTCTTAAAAACACCAAATAAGTCCCAAATATACCACACTGACGAATATAAACATATTCTTCACTTGATCAATTTAAGGAAAAAACCCAAACAAAAAACAAAACACAGGCCCAAAACCCAATAACCCAGTGTTCAGCCATAAGTTTTAATGATACAGGATAATAGCTATTCCAAAAAAGTGAATATGAGGAAACTCTTGATTCAGAAGGTTATGCATACAAGGCTCCAGCAAATATGCTGCGTTGTATATGAAATTTCCACTTCCATTGGAATGTGCAGCTATCTGGTACCAACTTCGGTCACAAATGCAGCTTAAGGAGGTCCTTATTTTCACTGAAGAGATATGCATGTCTCAGGGAGCAGAAATACTGAAGGGTAAGACAGGTTGCAGTTATTCTAATCAGTGACTCAGTGTCTGTTTTGCTTCTGCTATTTAACAGAAGGACTCTGATGCAGAGGATGCTGTAGAACAGTTATTTCTTGTTGTTGTGGCTATTGATTTTGGCACAACATCCAGTGGCTACGCCTACAGCTTCACCAAGGAGCCAGAATGTATTCATGTAATGAGGTAAGGGCTGCAATGCAGCATTTGGTTTTCGATTGTGATAACATGGGTTGTCTGCAGTAGCTCTAGATATTTTCTGCAGGAGTCTAAAGTGTCTAGATTTGTCTAGCATTGCAACAGTCCACACCTTTCTCACAGTTACAGGGTTTTTTAGTGTTTTACTGTATTCTAGCTTTAATATAATCAATGTGAATGCATCCTCTCTGTTCTTTTCTGAGTTTACAAGATGACGTGAATAAAAGGAGGGATCAGTGAGTATTTAGAACTATTCAGGGAGCAGTACTAATTATTAAATCTGGATGCGCTTATCTCAGAGGTCGAGAGAAACTACACATTTATTAAGGGTCATGGCATTTCCCAGGAGCTGCCGGTCCCCTGGAATCATGCCTGTGTACAGTTATGTGTACAATGTTTCGTTACTTGCACCCAGAAACTGGTAGTTCATTTGGCTAATACAAGTTTTTTAGCATTAAATTTGAATAAAATCTCTAGTAACAAACCAGTGATACTGGGAAATAAGCAAGCAAAAGGCATGAATTTGAAAATTAAGGTTAGATGTGAAAGCTGTACTGTATCATATGTATGTAAGGAACAAACTTTAGATGCTGTTATGTAGGGTTTTTTATTTTTTTATTTCATGACTAAATCAACACAATATGAATTTATGCATATAAATCTAATGCAATCACAAATGCAAACCCTATTATGGCAGATACCTGAAAGGATTGCCCTACAAACCATTTTTATAGTGTTTTATAGTCTTTTTGAAAAGTTTTTTTTAGAACTAAACCCCTGTACAATTCTTATTAAAGTATCTTTAAAACTACTGTATTGTAAAAAGACCAAGATAAAGCTAATTTCAGATATAAACAAGGTGTGTGTAAAAAGCATAGCCATAGAAGTTCTTCTGAACAAAGCTGCTGTTGTAGCAGTAGGTGTTGTACTTTTTCCAGCACTGTAATACTGAGAACAAAAGGGCAAAAAGACTAACTTGCTGCAGTCCAGTGTGATTTACTGTCATTTTTCTAAGCAAAGATGCTAGCTGAAGGCAGCTCTTAAATCTCAACAGGCAGTGTTAATTGTGCAGTCAGCGTGCACATTTGGTTTGTGTAGAGTTGCAAAGTATTTCAGAGGTCAAATGCAACTGATCTGCAATACCGGCTGAAGGGAGGTAAATTTTGGAGTGGTATTATGCTGTCCAGTTGCAAAGATACCTACCGTTTTCAGTATGGACATGTAAATGCTTCAAGGTGTTTTATGCATGTCATCCATCTATTGTTCTCTGAAGGGCATGGGAAGCTGCACGAGGCCAGGAGTCAAAGGACAGGCCATGTTTCTGGCTCAGACAAGTTACAGGGTTGCCGGGTTGGAACCTGTGTTTATCAATTTCTGTTCTCTTTTGACAGCAATTAATTAATCAGATTTCTTAAAGAAGTTTACAAAATTAGGGAAGATATCTCTGAAGCTGTGCCTGAGCAAGCCTAAATCCTGTGTACTGTGTTGTTCCTGTAATCTCTGTGGAGATTTTCCTAGGTGAAATCACTGCTGTTTCTAGGGAAGTCCTTTCAGTGCTTTGAACTCAAAATTTTACCTTAGGACCTGATTTTGCCACAGGGTTCACACTATACTGCAGTGAATTACAGACTAGATTCTCCTTTCAGAGTATCTGGCTTCTTGCTGTAGATCACTGGGACACTGAAGTCTATAGGTGCTGTGTGGCCAGCTGAGAGATTCCAAATCTTAATTGATATTTTACTACTTATGGTTCAAAACACTGTGTTTTCTTCCTTATGCAATAATGGTACCATGATTGTGACTTCAGACCTGTGTAGATATTATTTAGTAATGTAAAAAGAAATGAAATGTATTAATTTATATATATTTCCAACAGAAGGGAGGATACCTCTTTGAGGGGGAAATGTATTCAGGTTTCCAACAGGTATTTCTAACAATGGAAAACATTTTAATACAAAGAATAGTATTTTTTATTATATATTTTAAATAAATATTGCTGGCAGGGAAGGATTTTGGGAAAGATATAGCTGAAACTGAGTTAGGAAATAATGTATATCATGTTTTTATATATATTTATATATCGATACTCATAAAATCATGAAATTCAGTGGTGTATGTATCAAAATAAAGCTTCAGTAGTTCAGAAGGTATTGAGAAGTTCAAACTCTGTATATAATGAGGCTTACATGTAGGATAATTTACAAATATTTCAGCAGAGTAAATGTAATTTCCCGCCTGCACTCGAGAATGTTTACATTAAAATAAAACATTCCAGTGATGCACGGTCCTCTTTGCTTCCTAACATTTTTTCCTTGTTAGTGTTGATCCTTTCCAGACATTTAGATTTCTGGCTGCCTTTTAACAAAGCTGCTTTTCTGCAAATAGCTCAATGAAGGGTAAGATGGGTTTGTTTGGAAGGTCCTACTTCAGCAAAGAGTGAACACACAGGGCTTTAGTACCAAGTGTGAATGTAGAGTCAGCAAAGGCATGATTCTAGTTGTGTGATTAGTAGACAGTCATGTTTTTGACTGTGTGTTTATTTGCTGTAATGCCCAGTACTAAAAAAAATGAATTTATAAGCAGAGTTCTTGAAGCATACACTTTGCTTTAAATGTGTAAGTATCCTCCTCACTCATGTCGGTAGTCTAAAGCACATGTTTGGAGTTGGGTGTATGTTTCTAGATGAGTAATGATTGACTTCACTTTGATTGCATGTTAGTTACTGTTTTATCAATTCTAGGTAATACTTCCCACTTGTAAACTCTTGCTAGTTCCCAATGACTTCTGTAAAGATAGTTGTGGTTACCTTCAGGCTCTTGTTTCAGACTAGAAGTGTATGTTATAACGAGTGCTATTTTCTGCTTACCTTGAGGCTGAGTAAATGCATAGGAACAGCCTGGCCATGAGTTCAGCAAGCACTTGAGCAGGCAGGGCAGTGCCAGAGTCATAATGAAAGCCCGTTTGGTGCTGTAGAATGGGTTAACTACAACTCCTTTGGAGGGAATGTGCAAGGCCTTGCACAGTTTTTAAAAACTCCTATTGATTTATATGCACTTATGTGAAGTTATAAATGTTTCAGCTGCTGGTTAAATTGCAACAAACTGAATGTGAGTATTTCACAAATGGAGAAAAAAAATGGGAAAACCACATGTGATTATGAAAAAAATCACAGCCTGTCTTTGGAAGGAGGGAGAATGCGGGCTTTTTTCAGTGTAACTTTACTTCAACCTTCAGGTTTTCCTTTATCCTTCTCTTCCCTTCTTGGCAGCCATGTGCTTGCCTTTCTTTGGTGTACATGCTTGCAGTGGCGTTTGGCTACATTTTGATGATCCCAATGCTTCGTTTCCTTGACTGTTATGCTGCAGCTCTGGATCAAATTCTCATCACTCTGCAAGGATCGCTCTCTTTACTCTGTCTGTTAGCCAGATTCCTGTGTGAGGAAGGGCATTTCTCTAACCTTAGCATAACCTTGCGATCCTTTCCACACTAACTTTTCTCTTGTCTCAGTTCTCACTTTTCCTAGATACATTCCGATCATCTGTGGCTATAAACGGGTCTATGCTGCTCTGTTGAGCTACTCCACTTTTTATCAGCCTAGGAACTAGTCTCATGCCTGCATTTGAGCAGAAATCTACCTTGGGTTTTGCTTGAATATTTTTAGTTCTGACTCGGCTTTGAGAAGGTATTGCCCACATGCCAGAGTACTTCTGGCTCGTATTAGTCCATGCTTTTACTAGGCATTACCATATTTTGGGTTTGTTTGGTTCCCCCCCCACCCCGAGAGCATTATTACCATTGTTTTGCCTGCATTGGGACCATGAACAAAAACTGCAAATGAAGGTGCTGAAATCCTAGCCTTACTGACTAGAAGCCTCCACTAAGTGGAGTGAGGCTAGGGCTCCACCTCAGCAGAGTGTCACAGTCAGGATTTACTATGCATGTGCCTTTGCAGCTGCTTCTTTCTAGAAGAGATGTCACACAGGAATATTTTTAAATCTCTGATTGCAAATGGTAGAGTTGGACTTCCCCTTCTGTTTCTTTATTGCTCTTCCGGTGACCGAACTGTAGTACAGGCTGAGAACTTTAGAATGTGCTGAGCAATTACCGTGTCTAGTTTCAGTCAGAAACTCATCAGGAAGTAAATAATCCAGTTCTCTAGGTGGCTTTGACAATTTCAGCCCATACCCCTGAGCATCAATTTCTCTTCATTTAAACTGCACCTTAAGTGTACTTATTCTGGAAAGAAAAAATGCACCTAGCCATAATGAAAAACAAAGTAGTATTGTTACTAGCCATGTCCTATTTATGGAATTTCCCACCAGTGACTCACAATGAATAATTAATGTTTCCAAGCAAAAATGATACCACTCTGTCTCCTCTCTGCTTGCAGCAGGTGTGTGGGATTTAAGTCTGGTGAAATAGGCAGTGTTTTCTGCTCAGGGGCTGTGGGATCCCAACTTCTTCACATTGGAACCGTATGTTCGCTGTGACACCTACTCAAAAGATTTTGAAGTTGACCAAGTACATTTCTAGCAAGAGGTTAGAAGAAATGATCTGCAGCAGAGCCCTTGCCAGCTGGTAGTAGCTCAGGGGCTGAGCAGTGGTACTAGGGAGGTTTAGGCAAGTTTTTTCCAAGTGGTTGAAGGTGGAAATCATTCCACTTCTCACGCTGTTTCTGCTTTCAGAGCAGTGGAATTGTCCTCCACACTGAAGTAAATTCACAGATATGTGATTCCCTGCCATTGCTGCTGCTGGTGCAAAAAAGGGTGGATTTTGCGCTGTTTGATCTAGTTGAATGGTCTGAAGGGCTCCCAGCACTTTAGAAGATCCTGTTCCTTGTTCCTTTGCCAAGTATTAAGCCCTTAGATTGCAGTTTTCCATGTCAGTTGCCTGCCCTGGTCTGGAGGTCAATTGCTTCAACTGTTTCTGAGAGTGAAATGGAAAAGATTTTTTTTTTTTTCCTTTGTAAACTTCCTGTGTCACATAAACAAGTACCACAGAACAAGGCAACCTTTTTGTGCTTCAGAACAAGGACTTTGGCAGTAGTATATTAAGTGTGTTTTGCTATCTTTAGAAGAAAGCAATCAGCATGTGGTTTAATAATGAATGAATGCAGTTGCCCGTGTGATCTTAACTTGGCTCCTCTCTGAGTGGTGTTATGGTTATGTTTGATAGCATAAACAGATCTTTCCACCAATGCCTTCTTAAGAAAATGTTTTCTGGTGATTGTTTGTTTCCTGTGCGGAAAGTATTTCTATGTAGGGTGAGGTGGAACAGTCATGCCCAGGTTTCTTGTTCTTCCATTCTACTTTTTATGTGATTGAAAAGTGAGAAGACAGGAATGCTCACAGCTGGCTCTGTGGTACAACTGTGTACTGTCTGACCGTGATTTCTACTGTCTGACAATTTTCTACTTTCGTCTCACTGTGCCCTGCACACACACACCCCACCCCCCCCACCCCCACCCCCCCCCAATTTCTGCTTCTGGATGTTCTCATATTTGATGTTCTTACTGATTTCCTTATCCATTCCATGCAACAAGCTTTGTTTTGCTTTCATCTTAACACTTTTGTGCTTCTTGGGTCTTCCTGAAGATAACTTCACAGTCTTGATAAGGTAGGATAGCTTTATTCACTGCTTTAGTGGATGGTAGTGAGGGGAATGTTTTGGTGCCTGTAATGTATTTGGGGATTGGGGGAGTCTGCTTCGTTTTTGAGAGACTAAGATTTTTACAGCATTTTTGTCATTTCAAACACAAAATCCATCGACTTCAGGTGAGCAGAGAGTGGAATGCGGAGAGTTCAACAGCTGCAGACATGTCTTCAGAGTTTCAGGTGAAGACACAGGCACATGATCAGATGTTGGTTGAACTGGCTTGTCTTGCTTCATAGAGCTTTCTGTGACAAAAAGAGGGATTTAATCAACTTCTCCAGAGTGGTGTTCAGATTACTTAAACAGATCCCTAAATCCAAATGGGGGAAATATCCTGTACAAATAAGCATTCATGGAGTTGGACTGACAATTGGATAGGCCACGCAATTTGAAGATTTGGTTTTTCATGAATAGTGTTCTTGGATAATTACTTGATTTTTTTTCCTGCACAATATTTATTACATACATACACTTAATTTGCAAATTCAAGTGCAAAACTGTTTCCTTGCTAATTGTGTATGGCTTCAGGAAACCTGTATTCTTACCAAAGACAGAGTATGATTATGTCCTTAAAAATTATACCACTAACTGTAAAATATATTGAGTTATCTGAAATGAAAATTACAGTCCTCTTTTCTTTGATGTGAAAAAAAACCACTTGCTTTTGGTATTATAAGGGTTGAAATTTGTATCTTTGGAGGGGAAAGCAGTCCGTGCAATCTGCCACCACTTTGTTTTTCTCACTATATGCTATTTTTTTCTGCTGCTCTAAACATTAGTATCACTTACTGAAACTGTTTCACTTGTTGGATAGACGGTGGGAAGGTGGAGATCCAGGCGTATCCAACCAGAAGACACCAACCACTATCCTCCTAACACCAGAGAGAAAGTTTCATAGCTTTGGGTATGCAGCAAGAGATTTCTACCATGACTTGGATCCCACCGAATCAAAGCACTGGTTGTATTTTGAAAAGTTTAAGATGAAGCTACATACCACTGGTGTAAGTATTAACCAATTTACCTGGATAATTGTGCATTTGCTACTCGAATTATCTTCCTGTGGACAGTACTACATTTTTGCCTGAGGATTGTCAAATAGATATGAGGCAGCTTTATTTCTAAGTTTAAAGAGTAAATAAAATGAACTCTTCAGTTAACACTGTGATTTGGTTTGCCTCTCACTGCATTTGGCAAGTGTATTTTGCCAGCCTTCTTTCTAGATCTTAGAAGTTCATTATCTGCTTTGCTGTTGTCATTTAACCCCAGCCAGCAACTAAGCCCCACGCTGCTCGCTGACTAACCCTGGTGGGATGAGGGAGAGAATCAGAAGAATAAAAGTGAGAAGACACATGGGTTGAGATGCAGTTTAATAGGTAAAGCAAAACCCACGCATGCAAGCATAGCAAAGCAAAACAAGGAATTAATTCACCGCTTCCCATCAGCAGGCAGGTGTTCAGCCATCCCCAGGGAGGCAGGGCTTCATCACAGGTAATGGTTACTTGGGAAGACAAACGCCATCACTCCGAACGTTCCCCCCTTCCTTCTCCTTCCCCCTAGTTTATATGCTGAGCATGATGTCATATGGTATGGAATATCCCTTCGGTCAGTCAGGATCAGCTGTCCCAGCTGTGCCCCCTCCCAACGTTCTTGTGCCCTCCAGCCTACTCGCTGCTGGGGTGAGTACCACAAAAGGCCTTGGCTCTGTGTAAGTGCTGCTCACCGATAACAAAAACATCCCTGAATTATCAACACTGTTTCCAACACAAATCCAAAACACAGCCCTATTCCAGCTACTATGAAGAAAATTAACTCTACCCCAGCCAAAACCGTCACATTTGCTTAGATCTTCACGTCCTAATTTTCCTGTTTGAAATTCACAGCTGTCTTGGGAATCTGCACGAGGTTGGTTTGTTCTATAAATCTAGTTAGAAAGCAGAAATGGAATATAAGAGCCATACTGAACTCTAGCACGGAGGAGCAAATTTAGTCAGAGATATTGTCAAAACCGCAAGTGCAAATCATGTTGTTAATTTGACATTGTTCCTACTGATGATATTTTTGTCTTTAATCCTTTCTAGATTTTTGGGACTTGGCCAGTACTTTCTGTATTGAGGTATTTTCTGATTTCATGTGTTGGTGGGAAGCCAGAAATCTATGCTTTTAACTCTGAACTTGGATTAAGTCTCTTGTATATGCAGCTTTGTTGCAATTAATTACAGATACTTCTATTGTAATTATTTAATATTTAGTCCATACAGCTTTCTGCCTGAAGTTATCCGTAGACATCATAGGTGTTTAAAACAGTCTAAAATAAGCAGCAAATGTCACGCTCCAGGAAATTCAAGTGATGAGTTGGATCCTCTTCAGAACAATTTTGTCACTTTTTCCTAACCAGGTGGATAATGAAAAGTTCCCTTTCCTCAAGCAGTGGGAATTAATTTAATGTTTACCTTTTCCTTTTAATAACCTTCAGTTATGTTCTTTCATGTAGAATCTTACTATGGAGACAGACCTGACAGCTGCAAATGGCAAAAAAGTCAAGGCACTTGAGATATTTGCTTACGCTCTGCAATTCTTTAAGGAACAGGCATTAAAGGTAAGGTAATGCTTCCTTATCTAGATTTTCTGATTTATAACTGGTATAAATGTGAGCTTAACACTTCTAACCTTTCCAGGCTTTGACCTCAGTAGTATTTGATGTAAACAAAGCAAGGCAGCTGTAGAAACGCTAGGCAGTCTGTGGACTCTGGAGAGCTCACAATAGCCTGAAGTGATTTACCACCACACAGGGGAAGCTTGATTCACTAACAGTATTGCTGTGATGCAGAGTTCTGAATATCTTCTTACCAGCTTAAATATTTTCTATTGCTTTTTTTCATGAAAAAAATGTGGATTTGAAACGGAAATTTAAAAGCGCAGGAGCTGAAGCTCAGGAATTAAATTTGAGACTGGGTCCTGTCCTCATCCCCTACACTGCTGCAGCTGGGACGATGCATTCTTCTGTGTTCACACAAGGTTGTCTCTCATGTTCATGAGTTGGCACTGTGAAATGCAAATAGGATGGGCACCTACTGACGTCACCTGCCCCAACGTAACTTTGTCTTCACTGATGAAGCAAAGCAGAGCTAGATGAGCTGGATTTATTTTGTAATAAAAAGGGTATTAGAAGCTCATTTATAATTTGGCGACTTGCATTTCACTGTAAGTCTGTACAAAGATGCCCTGCTGAGGAGTACAAGCTGGCTAACCTGGTGGAAATAGTGTAATTATGCCAGTGCAATGATCTGTGCAGGCCACTTGATTGCATTGAGAGATTCAGTATATTAGCCTGTGTGGAATTCCACACCAGTACAGATCTATAGTCTCCATTCCCCAAACCAACACAGGAACATTTTGGATAAGACTCCTTTATTCTGTTTTACACAGTTAAACTACAGTGTATGTGCCAAAGAGCCACAAGTAGGCTGTGGTATTTCGGCCCTGTGCTGACAATTTGCAGGGGCGAATTTCATGTTGTTATGCTGTGAGATAGAATCATTAAATTATTTAAATTGGAAAAGACCTTAAAAATCATGGAGTCCAACCATTCACCCAGCACTGCCAAGTCTATCACTAAACTGTGTCCAAGTGTCACACCTACATATCTTTCAAGTACCTCCAGGGACAGTGACCCAACCAGCTCCCTGGGCAGCCTGGTCCAATGCCTGACAACCCATTAGGTGAAGAAATTTTTCCTAATATCCAGTCTAAACCTCCTCTAGTACAACCTGAGGCCGTTTCCTCTTGTGTTGCTTGTTGTCTGGGAGAAGAGACCAACCCTCACCTGCCTGCAGCCTCCTGTCGGAGCTGTGGAGAGCAATAAGGTCCCCCCTGAGCCTCCTTTTCTCCAGGTTAAATGCCCCCAGTTCCCTCAGCCGCTCCTCACCAGCCTTGTGCTCCAGCCCCTTCCCCAGCCCCGCTGCCCGGCTCTGGACACGCTGCAGCCCCTCCATGTCCCTCTTGTCGTGCGGGGCCCAGAACTGAGCCCAGGGTTCGAGGTGCGGCCCCACCAGTGCCGAGTACAGGGGGACGGTCACTGTCCCGGTCCTGCTGGCCACACTATTTCAGATACAAGCCAGGGTGCTGTTGGCCCCCTTGCCCCCCTGGGCACCCTGCTGGCTCCTGCCCAGCCGGCCGTCAGCCAGCCCCCCCAGGCCCTTTCCCCCCAGGCAGCTCCCAGCCCCCTGCCCCAGCCCGCAGCGCTGCCTGGGGCTGGTGTGACCCACGGGCAGGGCCCGGCACTGAGCCTGGTTGAACCTCATGCAAGTGGCCCCGGCACGTCGGCCTGGCCTGCCCAGACCCCCCTGCCGAGCCCCCTGCCCCCCGGCAGGTCAGCACTGACCCAACTTGGAGTTGTCTATGTTATTTGGTTGCCCTGATCCTGAATGCATGTTTACGGAGAAAATCTAACAAGCATTCGGGAGAACCAATAAGTGAGACAGACATCTATAAGGGGTTTAATTTGTAAATTCATACTGTGTTCTGGTGGACTACCTCCATTTATCTTGCCATTTTTTTTTTTTTCTCCTTCTGTGGCTGGTGTTAGTAGGGAAAATATATTTTATTTTCCATTTGAAATGTTGCGATGCTCATTTATTGTAATGCTCTGCTTGGGTCACAAGATTGTTTTTTGTATTCTTTTGTGAAATACTTGTCTCCAGTGAACAGTTTTAGAGATCTAAAATCTCATGTAAACATTCAAATGCGAGCTAAGTGCCATTGGGTTCAAATGCACCACTGTATTGTCAACGTAAGCATAATAGTTGCTGGGTCAAATCAGAATATTCATCCAAGCAAGCATTGTTTAAAATAGCCTTGTTGTTAAAAACTAACCTACTCTTTTGAATGGGGTTAATTTAGTCTCTGTGAGACCTCAGTCTATTTTTTATGGCTGCAGAGAAATAACGCTACCATTACAAGTCCAATTTCTCATCTTGTCAAAGACTTTTTTAACTAGATTTTGGGGCTGATTGTGGAGTCACAGACTTGAACCTGTGCATACTTTGGGGAAATTCGTGGTGAATATGAATCCTGTATATTTGCTGTGTTGCCTGTTCAGGGCTACATCCTTTCTTGATGTTAATAAATAAATCCTTGTGATTTCTGAGTGTTTCCTGAATTTAATTAGACAAGCACTGTAAACAAACTATTACTTTGGACTATAATCTATCCATTCCTAGTGCCCTATGTGCAGTATAAAGGTACTACTTTTCTAGCATGGGTATTTTGAATGGCGGCATAGCTAAACAAACACCACACCTTGGCACAGCACATGCAGGAACATTTTTTTACATTCTAAAGGCCTGTTGTTCACCTTTCTGAACCTTTGCCTGTTTGGATGGAGATTTAGATAGGACATATGGTAATGACATTTTACTTGGAACCTTTCCCAAAACATGTCAGTATATCACCTAATTTGCAAATGCAGTACAGACTTTCCTCTTTGTAAGGGGGGGGGGGGGAAAGGACAATAAAAGAACTAAACTGGTCTTGAATGTTTGCTTAAAGCAAAATTTTCAAGGAGCAATCGGTCATTTTTTTGGAAAGGGTTTCACTTTCCCTTGTTAACTCAGTTGTAAAAATTTGATTTAAAGTAAATGGTGTATAAAGAAGTCATTGAAAAATCCAGAGTGTAAAACGTAATATTCATCAGTGATACCTCAAATTTTTTTCTGTGTATTAATCAAGATGCAAGTGTGAATTCTTCAAGCTAACAGCAAGACTAAGAATGTACATAAACGTTCTGTAATATTCAGTGGTGCATGAGGTGTTTTTGGAAAAACTAACTTTTCTACTTCATGTTCACCAGTAAACTTTTCTATAGGCCTCCTTGAGAAAGCATCAAACCTAATCCCAGTTTTTGGCATAGTAAAGCATTGTTGACAGGTTGGCAATAGTTCTGATTTGTAGCGTAGATGTAACAGGAAAAAAATGGAAAAGGGAAAGTTACTGTTATTAGAGCCAGCAGAAAATAATGCTTTCTTCTAAAGTTGACGCCCATCATTTTGGATTCACCTCTATTTTTCTTTTTATTTAGGAGCTCAGCGACCAAGGAGGCTCGGACTTTGAAAACACGGAAGTAAGATGGGTCATTACAGTGCCTGCTATTTGGAAGCAGCCTGCAAAACAGTTTATGAGACAAGCTGCCTACAAGGTAAGATTGCAGGCTGAATGTAGAAATGCCCCTTTAAAGCTCTAGCTGATAGGCTAAATGATAAAATGTATTTGGGACAGTTAGCTCTAGTATAAACTGTATAGAAATGGGCTAGAAAAAGAGTCAGACTAGAAACACTGAAAGAGGAGTTAGCTCTACCAAGCAGTAGCTTTAAGTCATACATATTCACTTCTTAAATACCTTTTTCTTTCTGTTCGCTTTTATATATTGGTGTCCCTCACTGCAGACTGTGATGGTTTAGTCATCTTGTATGCTGTATTCCTGCTGAATTCAGTGCACATGGAACAGATGCAGTTTTGAGACCCAAGGGAAAGCTGATTTTAAAATACTGGACACAGGTTTTGGGTTTTTTTTTTTTTTTATTTTCTTTAGGTCATCACAGACTTTTAAAGTAAAAAAAAAATAATAAAAGGAAGAGAAAGGAAAGCAAAGAGCCTCCTCGGTGGGACTTTTTTTCCAGTTCCCATTTTCCCACAGTAGGAATGAAAGGACTGTGAACTGGATAATCTGGATATAAAATTAAATTTAAATGTTATTTTCACCAGTACAGGGTTTATCTGCATTTAACTCTTTCCCCTGAAACTCCCCCAAGTATGTGCTCTTTCGTTATGACTGCCCTTTATTTCAAATTCAGTTTGTGTCTTTAATACATGAGATGTACACATTCTTCTTTTCATCAGGATTTCCATCTTCCGTTGTTGTTTTTTTTTTTTTTAATTTTATTTTATTTTTGGTCAGACTCTTGCGTAACCCATTGGCAGCAGCTATGTGAGGCAATTTGTAAAATATCTAGTAGTTCATGACTAATTCTCAGTGCTCCTGGGAAGCACCCAGTTTTTTCTAACGCTGTTTCTAACTATCTCTAATGTTGAGCAACATTTTTCTTAACAGTCTTTGTTTGGGATTGCTAATGCTAGTGCCAGAAGCAAAACACTCTTAAAGTTCTGATGGAAGGACACTGTTGTAGGTAAATCTGAAACGCTAGAGACCCATTTGTTATCTTTGTATATTGTTGTCTGCCTGCTGTCTGTGTGCATGTGTGCTCGTGAACTGGGAGCTGTGTAAGGAGCAGGGCAGGGAAAGGTAGATCTCTTGGCATTTCTCACTTGTGGCGCAATGGAATGTTGTTAATTAGTGTCTGTGTCTGTGGTTGTGTCTGTGGTTGTGTACTTTTATCAGCAAGCTTGATAAACAGCAAGGACTGACAAGGCTTTTAACTCGGCGTGTGTGATCAATTACTGGAAAACTTAAGAGTTTATGGAAATAATTGATGTTTACTGGACACATGGTTGATTTTTTTTAAAATAATGGAGATGAAGAAAGAAGTGCAGAAAACTGAGAATTCAGCACTGCCATTCAGTCTTTCAGATTCCTATCGCTGGATCCAAAACGTTCCTCAAACCGGTGTGTACAGATGGATCAGAAGTTGCAGCTCTTGGTGCTAGCTATTGGAACATGCAAGCATCTTGAAAAGCAGAGCTTGTTGTAAGAGTAATCGGGGCACTGAGTAGAGAAACATGTGAAAAGGCAGTTTTGTTAAGGGAAAGACACTGAAGTACAACCACTAGTCTAAGGTGAGAGTTAACTAGTGGGAAATGTTAATGAGCTGTGGAAATCTGCTTGAGTAATCTGTGGCAAGTGACATAGCTCTAAGAGAACAGAAATACTAATGGCTTCAGCCACTGGTTCACAATGTGAAGCGCAGCCTCTCTGGGATGGTTAAGTAGTTGCCTAGGCAAAGCTAAATACTGCACGGAATTAATAGAGACAAGTAAGAAGTGTTGTAGATCTGCTTCTGCACTCAATGTCAATCAGCTTCTGTACAGTCTGCAATCTCAGTGCATCTCTGACATCCCCTCGTATCTGTCTTGCCTTAAACAAAACATTGCTAACCTGGAATTCTTAATTTGCCCAAGGGCTCCTGTGACAGCCCCTTCCAGCTGCTGCACTGCTTTCTCATTTCAATGAGTAATCTGGGTGTTCCCTTCAGCCCACGGTTCTTCCTCTCTCTTTCCATCCAGCCTATCGAAATCCTGCTAATTCTGTCTGCATGACAGCTTTTCCTGTCTCTACATACCACTGAGCTTCCATCAAAGCTGTCGCTGGTTTTGCATCTTGGTTACTGCAACATCATTTCCTTGGCTTTGGCAACTGCAATCTGGTCTGTTTTGTATCTCTTCAGAATATTGCTGCTAAAGGGTTTTGTAGCCTCATGTTTGACAGGATAACAACCCTCATTGGACTCTTTCATCTGTGTCATCTCAGACATAAGCTGCATGTCCTGGAGATGAACATCTGTAATGCTAACTCATTTTCTTCCTCTGAAACCCTCTCTAAAATGCTGTTTTTTTCATGCCTACAAAAACTTGACTGTGATTAACATACTGATACGTGAAAACTGCTCCTCATTGCTTCTTGCTGTTATCCTGCCTGCCCCATATTGTATTCATGTGTTGTGCTGCTTGTATCCTTAACTCTTGTTATACTTGAGCTGCTACCTCTTTGAAGCAGGTATTTGTTTATTCTCATTTGCCTTGCTTCCTGGGACCTCCTGAAGAACTCAGTTTGGTAGGCTGTAGAGAGCTGCATGTCTTTACAGCTTCACTTTGCTGAATCATAATTGCTTTATTCCTGAATAACAGTTCACAGACACTTCTTGCTGTCCTTCATGCTTAATTTCTATGTGTCCAGGGGTAGTTCTAAAGCTGTGTGACACTTGCTGAGGTCTGGTCACACTTGGAGAGAGCTCTGTGATGAGAGCAGAGTGTTATCTCAGGAGGACGAACTTTGGTTTAAGTTTCCTTTCCCAAAGCATGTCTGCTGGAATGAAGTGTTCATTGTATCTGTGTTCATTACATCCTGAATAATGACTCTGAGGATACATTAGTCAGGCTTGCCATTGTCCCCACCAGTAAAATATAAGGCATCATAAATAGCATTAACTTTTCTTGTTTCTGTGTCCTATTTGTTCCGTTTCAAATTCTTTGCTTTGGTATAGTTCTGTCAGGAGTGCTGTATTTACCAGTATTAGAAGGAATCCCATTCTCATGAAGAACTTGCATCGTGAGTAATGAATTCAAATTGCTCATATATTTGCTTATTCTGGAGACCTTGGCAGCATGGTCTGGTTGGACAGCGTGTGGAAGGACTCCATCCCACTCGTGTGGGGGGACCTACCCTTATTCTTGCCATAGCAGAAGCAGCCAGATGCAGCTACCTGCAGTGGCTCTGAGGTTTAGACCCCGACATGAACAGATGGCTTAGGTGTGGAGGCAAGCCAGTTCCTGCTCGTGAACGTGGCCTGGCACTTACAGCCTCATCAGAATGACGTGTGAACGTGGATACAAAACCAGGATTCCACCTCTGTGTCATCTGAGGTTCTACTGACACGAGAAAGTGTTTTGTTAGTCTTGTATTACTGATGACCAAAAAAAAAAGAAAAAAAAAAAAAAAAAAGCGTGTGTCCACTAATGGAAAGATGAAACTCTGAAAGCGTTCAAGACCATTTGTGTAGAAATGCATTGAATGTGGGTAGGCATGAATACTTGGTTCAGTCTTAACAGCACTTTGGTATCTTAATATATTACTATAAGCAACACTTTTAATCCCTTATCGAAATGAAATTCAGGCGCTGTAGATTGTTTATTAGAGGGAACACAAGATCCAATATTCTTGGCAGAGTGTTTCTTTACAGTAAAGGCATTTTTCCAGCTCATCTTTCAATACACATTCTTTGGGCACAGTAAGTGCAGAGCAGAATCTACAGGCTGGAATTCCTTGAACATGCCAATAGGAATAAGGTTTTAAGGAAGAGTTTGGAGTGTGGCAGGAGTATGTGAATGCAGAAGCTATAAAATAAGAAAATAAAACATGGCATACCAAATGTACTCAGGGCAGAGCAAAGGAAAGGGAAGGCTAGTGCATTTTCATAAGCTTGCCCAAAATATTCTGTAGGCTTACAAACATCAGTCAGCTCAACTGCTTAGAGATATTGAGGGCTATTTTCTTTTTTATATGAACTGTTGATTTTGAAATGGAGTTCTAGAGCTCTGAAGTAGATCTATTTTTCAGTTACAAATAGCAAGTAAAGTAATTTGTATGATAAGCTCATATAAATAAACAGAGGCAGTCTAGGTTATAGGATTAAGCATGTGATGCTGGAATTCCAGAAACTTTTTTTAACCAGCTCTTATGCTGAATATCTATAAATGTCTTCACATCATGGAATGTGCACGATGAGAGTTATTTAACACATTGTGTTCCAGGGTTACATTACATTACATTGCTCTGTAGAAACCTTTGGAGAAAAGTAAACAAATTTGGTGAAAGAGTAATGTGACAACACATAAAATTCCTTGCTAATAAAAACATGATGTGAAGTAAGTTTGATTTTTAAAAAGATTACTAGAGAGACTTAACCAGATTGATATCTGTGAAGCTGAGCTAAACGTATTCCTTTGTAAGTATTTTTTTTTATACATAAAACACACACAACTGAAATGTATTTGTCTAGGCATAGTGTAGCAGACTTCTGCTCTAAACTACATAAAAAGGCAGTGATGTTCAGCCGTAAGAACACAGGGAAGCTGGTGATTTCTTTGAAACAGTACTTGTTCATGGAGGCAGATGAGGCAGAAGTGTGCTAATGAATCAGCCTTCCTGAGAATTTGTAGCTTCTGGGGTTCTCTTGAGTCCATACTTCCACTTTTGTGATATTAGGATCTTTTTAATCATAAGAATTAAAACATTTATGAAGTGATATGTTAGGGAGGATTCTGCATCTTGTAGCTATATTTAATTAGGAAAGGATAACTGACTGAGGAGTGAAGATTAGCGAGAGGGAACTCAGCACAGTGGGGAACGTGTACTAATTGATCTCGGTTTACACATTTTAATTACCCAGGCAGGTTCACATGAAAGCAGAGGCATTTGACAAAGCCATCTGCTCATCCAGTTCTGTACATTTCTGTTTGTCCACTTCTGCAGCACAAGTTGGAGTATTTGGAGGTTTTCTTTTTATTTTGCTAAGCAAATAAAATAGGAAGTTTTCATAGCATTCTAGGTAAGAACAGGTAGATGGGTCTGTGTGTGTCTTACAAAGCTGTGGGAGCTGTTTCTCAGTATCTTAGAAATTGCCTGAAAGGTCACTGTAACACACAGAAATAGCCAAAAATTAGAATCTTCCCTCCGCCTGGTGGAAAGACTGTGCTAGATGGGGTTTTCCAGCCAAAAGAAGAAAACAATAGTTGGAAAGGCTTTGAACTGCAGTCAGGAGCAGTGGAGGGAGTGATAGAGGTCCACAAACAAATTTAAAGCAGTGTGGACAAGAACTAAAACTAGTACATAGGATTGTTTGTAATAAGTTCATAGAAAGGACGATGAAGGAGGATAATAGATCAGCCTAAAAGACATCTTAGATGCCAGTATTCAGTTACAAAGAGGAAAGAAATACAAGCTGAAAGTGGAACTACAGTGAAAAATATTAAGGCAAAATCAGAAGGCCCAAGGTACAAAATAAGATGCAACCAATAGAAAATAGCAACCATATAGTTTTCTCAGCAAAACTACTCTCAGTCAGGGCCACTTGTGTCTCTTTAATAAAGTCAGCCTGAGCCACAAGGACCTATAATGAGGATATTTTGAAACAAAGGGGAGAAACCTGAGACACTTAAATAGGTTACTTAAATAGGAAGAGAGTCAGGCTTTGCTGTTGCGGTAACTGGTGTATGCCCATGGTACAAAAAGCATTTCTAGAATAATATAACATGAAAAATTGAAAAGCTTATGAGAATTTAATGGCTTCATTTTTCTAATGCACGCTACTCATAAAACTTGCAACTAATGTCTTCCTGCACCTTGGGGGATATAATGTAATGCAGCAAAAAATTCTTAGTAATGCCACTTGGAGCTAAGCTTTCATTTACTTCACAAATGTGATCTGTGGCAACAGTCATTTGGGAGTGAGCTGCAGCAGCATCGTGCTAGTGGAAATATGGACTCAATGCAACTGTGGTCCAATTTGCCATCAACCTGTCAAGAAGCACATCCTCTCCCTTAGCACGTTATTGTTTAGCAATATGTGAGTTAGCTAGCTTTAGTAATGCTAATTTGGATTTATTTGTGGTCCCAATACCCATGAAAATTTTGGAGGAATGAAAGGGCAGGGACACAACAAAACAAGCAATTTGGAGCTTTTTGTAGCGTGCTGTGCAAAGAAAAAGTTGGTGATTTCAGAGTCTTCTGGTTGTTCCTTGCCTTGTAAGGTTTCCAAGATTCTTCCCCTTAGAAAACTGTGTCTACATATCTGGGATTACTTCTAAGACCAGAATGAGATAGACTAGATGTGATGTCCTAAGTAAGGTCTGCTGCAATTATTGGTATTATTTTCTGTCTCACAAATGCAAGCAACCCTTGTCTCTCTCACAATGACTCAGCCTTGTGCCTTGTCTGTGTGTCGCAAGAAATTATCTTTCTTTCTTATCATTGGTTCACAGAAGCTTTTTGAGGAATAGACACAGGTAAACTGCAGAACCTTTTCTGTGCATTGTAAGCAAAAGTGGTTTTAATGCTGCTTCATGATTGGTAGCCACTGGTTGTAATTCAGATATTTCCTTCCTTATGTTCCACTTCCTCAAGGCCCGCTCATCAGCAAATGCTACAATACTAATTTCCAGTCCATTCTGCTCAGGCATCTGGTGTTGGATTCATCCATCTCACTGTTAAAACCTGTGTCATTTCTCCACAAACTACAGAGCTCTTCCCTAGAAAAGTGTAATTGGAAGAGGAAATTTTTGGATTTAAGATAGCAACTGGAATAATCCTCTCATCGTGCTATAAAGTGAAAGTGGTACTTCTGTATCTCTGTTTCTGCCTGGAAAGCAGCCACTTCTTGAAATTCAGTTCCAGTGAGCATCTTCTAAAGGCAGTGAAGAACAGACATCCCTCCTGGGGGTATGTCAGCTCTTATTTTCTGTCTTAATAAGGACAGCAGAATTTTTTTACACTGTGAGAGGTTTGGAGCAGACTGCCATGCAGTGCAAAATGACAACTGAATTTTCACACCATGCCTCCCAGTAGCTGGTAAAAGGCAGCTGAAATACTTTGTTTCCGCTGAAAGTCTTCTATGGATGCACCTGCTGGTGGTGCAGGTTCCAGTACAGGGGAGAAGGAAAGCAGGAGGCTTATGCCAGGGATATAAGCTCTGTGACTGCATCAGAAAGCATTCAGACAGCAGCATGTTTGGAGTTTTGGGTGCTGTCTTATGCTGCTGGGAGATGTGGCAGCCCTTTCCCATCTGCACAGTCTATTCAAACCAGATGCAAACTCTCAGGGCGCCAACAGCGCTCCTGTGGCTGTGCCTGCTGCAGATCTGAGCCCAAGCGCATGAGTTGCCCGAGTACGTACGTGCATGAAGAGAGCAGTCAAAGACTGAGGGGTAGAACAGGCGGTGATACGTAGCAGTTCCTCCTGGCTCTCTTCCCAGACCCTCCCACAGTTGCAGTACATGTGTTTTCCTACTCTTGATTTCCTACTCCTTGATTTCCATCTCTCACCTTTGTCAGGACAGAATTCCATGTTAGCCCTCAGCTCTGCAGGGCCCTGTAAAACCCTGGAATCACCTCCATGGGGAGTTCAGCATGAACAGTCTTTTCCTTTGAGAAGTAAACAAACGACCAACAGCCTTTCAAAAATTAAAGATTAATTTGTTCAGTGAAAGCATATCTTTAGAATAAACAGCTTGCACACTTTTCTGGGTGATTTCTGACAGGTCTCAGAGACCTCTTTCTTTGAGTCATAAAAGATGTCTGTTGGTTTTGGGGTAGGGTGACGTTCCCCTGTCAGAGTTGTCACAGTATGCTTTTAAATTATAAATTTCCTCAGGTTTTTGAATTAAGACAGTCCAGTTAAAGGACTTCCTCTAACTATGAGAGGAGAATGATATTTTGGAAGGCTTGACAGAGGGGACCCCTTTTTGTCACCATTGCTGTTTTCTGCAAGAAGCATTTGGACTAGAAGTGTAATCTTCATCCTTGTAACATAATAGATAGCGAATACTGTATTCTTGCAATATTCTGCAATTCTGCTATTGTCACGTACAAGGATTTGACAATATTTCTTGTTCTCTGTCCTCTCCTGGCTCCTACTGCCCAGGAGAACTTCGTATTTCCCTGAGTAATAAATACTTCGCAGAGCTCAGGAGCTCTTGAGATTATCTGCTTCTTTTCCTTCTCTGGCTTCCATTTCAAAAGTTTGTGTTATAGCCTATGTTTAGTAAATTTTATTGTTTCTTAACTTAAAAAAGGGAAATTATTATACAAAATCCAAAAGACCTGATGAGTATGGATTTAAATAAGAGAATCAAACAGTGTTTACAGTCCCAAAGAATTCCAAGTTCAGGCTGAAAATACAAGTAAGAGATTGTAATGATAATGTATAAAATACAAAGTATAGAAATATCCAGGTAAAACAATCTGTACTCTTAGGTGGGTAACAGCAACCCCAGGAAAAATAAATTGAGGCAGTCTGACCATGCTTAGCAAAGGCATTCGTCTCAGTAATTGTCAGCCTAGCCTCTATTAACAAATTAGTTCATCTAATCAGTGACCACACAAATGCAGCGGTTCTGACTGTAGGCAATGCAACTCCACAAAATTCGTTATTCAGAGTGTGCTGAAAGTAAAAGTCACACTCCCATTACAATTCCAGGTGCCACATTTGTGGTCTTGCTTTTCAGAATGGGATAATGCCATGGTTTCTAAACAACCATTAGGAGGGAGCAATGTTACAGGCTGTACTTCATTTCTTATCATAGGAGGAGCTTTATTGATAGGTTAGTAAAGAGAAATGAAGAATCAAATGGATTCTGCTTTGGTCCAAACCAACTTGCTAAGTAGCATGATGAGCTATGTGTGTGATGGATAGCCAGCTTGATTATTCAGTCCGAGCACCTCCCATTCCAACAAACTTCAGCAATAGCTCCATTGTAAACCTTGGCATTGAGTTGAACACTCAGAAACTGATGATGTATTTACTTTACTGGATTGTTTCACAAATTTTGGTCTGAGTGACTTGCAAAATGTTATATGGGATGCTTGTAGCAGAGCTGAATGCAAAAGCATTGACCTTCGAGTCCAGGCCTGCTATTTGTATTCTCATGCTTTTAAGCACAAGACCGTTTATCCTCTACAATCAAATACAGGAAAATGAATTCATTAGGAATTGAAGTTCTTCTTTGACAAGACACTGGACTGAGGGGCAGATTGTGTTAGTGTTTTAAACTTAACCTGTGCATCCTTGTTGCATTAAACTAACTGCTTTTCCTATACTGAATCATTTTTAAAAGTGACTGATGGCTGATGTTTAAGGCTAAAGGACTTCTTAGGGCTGTTGTGCTCTTTATATTTTGAGATTTTAAAAGTGTAGCTTTCAGATTTTTTTTTAAAGTGTACTTTGACAAATGTTTCCTTTTGATTTCAAGATATTTAAATAGAAATTTTAATTGCAATGATGACTGAACTCCATACAGAAACCGTGAGGTCATGAATAACTGCAGGCTTGTTACAGTGAGTCTGGTGCTGCAGTTTACTGTCAGGCACGATGGGCTCCCTCTCATTGATGCAGGCAAGGATTCAATGCGGCATTCACAAAGACAGAATGAGAAAGTGTGTAGGTCTTTGGCATTTGGGAAAGGTTCCTACCAGCAGTTCTGGTCTTTCTCAGTGTATAATACCTGCACCATTTTGGAATCATGGAAGCATTCATTGGAAGCGTTTGTTGAAGATCCATCTAGCCTGACCTTCCATTTGAAGCAGGGTTATTGCTAACACTGCATCAGCAGTGGCTTTGTTTAGCAAAGTTTTAAAAATCTCCAAGGGCAGAGATGCCTCCCTGGGCAGCAGTTCTAGTGCTGCATCACCTTCCTAGTAAAAAACGGGTTGTTGTAATACCCAATTTGAATTCCACAAGCTGCAGTACGTGGCCATTGCCCCTTGTTGTACCCCTGGCAAGACTGAGGATAGTTGTGTTCTGCTGTCTTTATAACTGCTCTTCAGACAGCTGCATCGCTCCTTGGCCGCCTCTTTACCAGACTAAACAAGGCCAGCTCCCTCAGTCTCCTTACAGAATGTGTTCTCTAGCAGCCCTCCTTGAATCCTCTCCACTTTCTCCATGTCTGTCTTGAACTGAGGAGTGCAAAAGTGTTCTGTTGATAACCTTCACAGAGCTCATTCTGTAGCCATTACTCATGGAAATTAGCGGTCATGAATACTTATACCAAGAAATAGCAAGGAAGTTAAGTGCTGTAGTAGAGGGCTGTAAGTGATTCTAGTGGTTTCTTTGGAGTTATTATTATTAATATTACTAGTTTACGCAATGATTACACATTTTCATCCCAGCTTTTGAAGTTGGTATCCAAGAGTTTCTTCCACCATAAAACTTAGTCTAATTATAAATGAAATGTTAATCTAAACCTCTTCCCTCTTCAACATGTATGTTCATGCACAAACTCTTAAATAGGGAGTAGCGTTGCTATTAACTGAAATTCATTTATATCTTGTCTGGTGATGTTCACCACACCGGCTATATGTGTGCAAGTGTGAGGTACCTTATTATCATCATCTGTCCTATTTCCTGTAGGTTAGAGGATTTCACCTGAAAGCTCCCTGCACAGGAATTCATAGATTGTAAGTTCTGCCTTGTAAGTGCGAGCAGCTGTGACCAGTTAATTCAGCCTAGTGAAGGCTCGTAGGAAGGCTGTGAATTTTCTGTGGGTTAGTTACTTTGTATGAGTTTCTGATATAGGCAAACCCTGGGAATCCACAAGACACTGTAAAACCTAAGCTCTAGTATTTTAAAAGCAAGGAAAAAATGTATAAATATATAGTAACAATATCTACTTTGTCATGGTAGAACCCAAGATAACCTGGGGTCTAAAAGATGTCTCAGGATAATCCCAAAGTCCCAAGGACAATCTGAAGGCCAGTTTTTACATGGGGGTTCATCCTATGTCTTTCATGTTACTTAATCACTTGTGCTAATGCAAAGTGAATAAATAAAAGCTATTACAGGGGTCTCTCAACTTCTAGTTTTGTGCCCTCTCCATAAACCAATGGCTTTTCTACTTTTCATCTTCCATAATCCGTATTTCCCTTGTCTGCAAAATGAAGTTACTATGATTTTACCATAGCCTGAGATTTTCATTTATGCTCTCTCAAGCAGCTTTTTCACAGAGAGATGACTATCTTTGTCCTGTCACTTAACTGTACAGATGGGGAAGCTGACACTGAAGGAATTCTGCAGCTGTGTTAATTATCCACTATGTTCTCACTTGTGAAATGCAAAATATCAGTGGCACCTAATCAGAATAGGATGAAGGGCAGCCTGTGCTACAAATCTAATTTTAGCTCAATGGGCAACAATAGTGGAAAATGTATGCATTTGTGTGTAGCAAATGTTGTTTAAGAGAAAGCGAAAAGCTCTTGGTTCTGTAAAGCAAGAAGTGCCTCAGTGACATTGTAGATGTTAGATCTTTCCAGGATCAACCATCACCCAAACGTTGTGTTGACTAGATTTAAAAAAAAGAGACAGGCGTTAATTCTCGGTTTTCATCTTGGCTCTTAAATTCTGAGGATGAGGTTTTGAAAGGAGGGGAGCACCCAGCAGCTCTTCTCCTGCCTTTGGCAAGTGCAGCCTCTTTGCTGTCATCACTAAGAGGAATCTGGGTGCCTTTGAAGATCCTGTTCGTTTTGTGGCTCTTCAGCAATTTTAAGAATCTGTCTTTGAACAGATAAGTGGACTGAGCTAAATGGGCTGTCTGCCTTCACTCTGTTGTATTTATTCACAATACCTAACGTACTGCAGTACTTTTCGTCACTCTAAAGCCGAAGCTTTGGTGTATATGATGGCATAGTTATTTTCAAGCATTTCTTGTGAAGGCTTTATAAGTCTCAAGGCTGAAGATTTAGCAAAACTGGATGTGTTGTGCTTTTCATGCAGCTTTGTGATATCCACTAGCCCCACTCCCTGCCAACCCAGCTCCCCCTTACGCGCCTCTTTGTGATAGTGCTGACAGTCTTTTCCCATGTTGCTCATCTTCCCTGGCAGGCTCTGCCTCTGTAATTAGATCTCAGTCATTTATTTGTGACATCCCAGTTTGATGCCATAGAACTGGAGAAAGTGCTAGCTAGTGAAAAAGGAGGAGGATTAGAGGAGCTCACTTACCAAGGCACTAAGTGGATGGTGTTATCATGAATCCGTTAACACAATGAACTGATTAGTTTAAACAGTGTAAATTTCACAAGGCACTTAATTTCCAACTGCTGTTTTGTGTTGCCTTGATTCAGGCACACAATACTTTCTTCATGCAGGCTGTGTGGTGCTTAACTTGCAATCATGGCTTTCCTATTGTTACTAATTATAATAAATATCTTGGAAAATAGAAAAATGTTGATGTTAATTCACAGCTGCTGTTTTTTTGGCTGAATGATGTTGTCCTGCAGAGCTTCATTTCCTAATGAACCACATTATCTTTACAGAGCTATTTTGTGGAATCCAACTTTTGAATTTTATCTCTGGTGCCTACAAATGTGACTTTAGTGGTAAAAGAGGTTTAAAAGGTTCTTCCCAGAAGAAAAGATCATTACAGTCCTCTGGTTTGCAGCATTACTTCAAAAGTGATTAAAGTAATACAGTTGGTGGAGGTGGCAAACTATGGAAGCAGGATGGGGACCCAAGGCTGTGGTGGAGCTGTGATGGAGCTGTCCATGCAGCTTCTGCACGTGCTACGTGTCACATGCAGAAACTGAAGCTTGCTCTGTGTGGCTGGGACACTGAACTGGAGTTCAGGTGTTGTGAAGTCCCACCTATTTGTGGGTTCCTGCGCAACATTAGCCAAGGCTTTTAGCCTCTGTGCCTTGTTTTTCCAACTGTCTAACGAGGGTGGTTCTTCTCTTGCACATTTTCATCTGTTTAATCTATTTGTGCTATATTTTTATATCTAGAAATATCTTACTAATTGTGAATGCAGTGCCTATGGCACTGACACAGTACTGAATTGGGTCTTAGATGACTACGAAATTGATCAAAGCAGAAAATTAGAATTCATCCAATCAGACCTCCTACTTTGTTTCTCTTTCTGAATGATTGAATTTAACTGCCATGAAAGTAATACCCTATAATACTCTATACTTAGCTTACAAAATGTTTTCCTTTGGTGGCTTTCCATGCACAGAGGACAAAGGCAGTAGTATACATATTTTAACAGATAGGTAATCTGAGCTGGTAAGGAGTACAGTCTGCCAGGATCATCTCACTGGTTAGCAGTGCAAAAAAAGTAAAATTCACTTCTCCTGATTGTAAGCACAGTTCTTATCCAGAGAAAATGCACTTTTTAACATTTGTGAGTATACGTTGGAATAATTTACTTATTCCATTTGACCTGAAAGTGATGTATCAAATGTTAGTAAATGGGTAAAAAATGAGGTCTTGATCAGATTATTTTCTCTAGTTCAGAGAATTTGCCGACACTACTCCCTAGACCAAAAGGGAATCAAAAGGGTCAGAGTGGTCTCTGTGCTCCTCTTGCAGCGATGAAGACCACCACTCTGCAAGTTAATGTGAGTGTTAGCACTGAAGTAAACCCAGCTGCGTTTTGCTCTGGCCCTGACTCTACATCCTAGTGAAATAGGGGTCAAGACCAGATCGCCTGCATAGATCTGATTAATCCTAAATCTGTGTGGTGCTCCTTTGTACCTCCGTTATTTCCTGTATGTACTGATTTTTAACCATTTTTTAAAAATTTTTGGATCTTCTTCAGAGGCTGTGTTAAGATTAATATATATTTTCACCATATTTTCACTTTAAGGAAGATGATGATTTTATAATATTATATACAGATGCATCTTAACAGGTCGAGGCTTTTGTGCCTATGTTGTCATAACACTGAGGTGCAAGAACCGTCTGAATCTAGTCCTGTATAACTGTGGGGTAAAATGCACCTTGTCGCTTATTGTATTTCTTTAATGTTTTCATCTTCCCAACCCCCCATGCTGCAGAATAACATTAAGGCACATCCCTCTGTTGTCGGTCTCCTCAGAGCCTGCCTGCATGGGGCTAGTTTAGTCCCGTGAGCTGCTGCTTTCCTTCCTGGCTTTGCAGAGTAGCACCATGGGCCCGTGGAGCAGCCTAGGGGCTTGCCCGCAGATTCAGTTGGGTTTGACAGCTGTGCTATAGACTATTCTTCCTCCACACATCCTCAGGGACAAAAAAGCTAATTATTGTACATACAAATTTAACACAAATACTTTCCTTTGGTCAGAGGAAAGTGCTTGAAAAGTCTGCATGAGACAGGGCAATGTTTTGATCATTGCTGTTGTGCCCCTAGTGTAGTTCCATTCTGCAGGTTTGTCCCTTTTTAATGATCTGGTTCCAAAAGTAAGCTAGACCTGTGCAGTGATCTTGTGAAAGCGTATGTGCCTGCCTATGTTATCACCCAGTGTTGATGGAAGGGCAGAAGCTTCAGAAATGGTTGAGTAAAGGCTGCAGTGTGCAGGAAGGCATGGTTGTGTGATCCCTGACAACGGGAAAAGCTGCAGTGTGAGCTGAGAGCCTCCCAGCCCTCGTGGCAGTCAGCCATGGAATTTTAGAAGGTTTAATATTCAGAAAACAAGGTTGATGTGAATTTTTCAATTGGAGAGATTTCAGGTCAAGCTCAAGGAAATAAAGGTGAATACAAAATGCATGGGACTGACTCTGATTAACATACAATTCTAATAATAAACCAGCATCTTAAACTCAACAGATGGAGTACGTGGGTTGGGGTTTTTTTTAGTATTTAAGACCTTTGTATCAGTCCTTTTAATCAGTTCTACAACTCGAAGATATGGGTGCACTCCATGCAAGGCATGTTCCTGGTGTTACAAGTCAGTCTGATGTATCTCTCTGAATATGTGAAAAAGGAAATCTAACTGTTGCTTTCAATAGTTTGAAAGGATAGTAATAGGAAATGTGTGTCTTGTCAATGATGGTGTATTTCCCAATATGCTATTTCTTTTGAGGTCACTGTGGTGTAATAAATACAATCTACTAGAGAACAGTGTTTTGCCTGGCTGTGTTATGAAATACAGGAAATACTCCAGCTAAATGCTGATGCTTCTAATTATGGCAGCTTTCAGAGATAGGAGCTTTTTATCTAGCCTACCTCGTGGCTTTCATTGTCTTCTAAAAATACTTACAATATTTTACTATGATGCTGTCTTTAGGGCCATATACATGACAATATTTAAAAAACCAAAATCAATGTGCATTGCTTTTTTTCATTGTGCATCATGGCATGTAAGGCTGGGTTTTAAACATAGCATCTTTTAATCTGTAGTAATGAAGACTCTGCACGTGGAATAAGTGAATATCATTTAGTTCTCTGAAAGTGCTTGGACTGCTTATACTGAGCTTCAGTCCAGACCTCAATGTTTGCTAATGATGAATCAGTTTAACACGGGGCAGCTGATGCTTTTCAGGGAATCAAGAATATATTTGTGGTCAACTGTGGCTCTCGTCTGGTGACACATCTCTGGCTATAGGAGAGCAAAGTGCACTGAGTTGAGAATTCAGCTGCATCTGGATGGTAAAGTTATTTGTGCTCAAGTATGTGAAGCTTTGAAGCACTTTGAAGTTTGCTATTGTTGATGCATCTTGGTGAATGAACAGCAATGCACTGGCACCAGCTCACAGACTTGTTTTACTGGAGTGAGTGAAAATCTGGGATTTCTCAAAGTATTAAATCCTAGTCTTCAGGCATATGAGCAAAGTGAGTTTGGGGCAGTTTTGTGAAGTAGTTGTTTTCATAGTGTTCTTTGCTTCTTCCAGGTCTATAAATGCAGCAACATCCTGCAAATAAACTCGTTTTTAAGAACTTTCTGGTGCTCAAAGGATTTTTGTAATTCCATGATGGGTTTTCCACATTTGCGTTTTTGGGAATACTGGTGTCTGTTGCCTTCGTGTTTCATAAGTGATGGCTGGGTTTATGTTGCTAGTGAGCATGATGGGAGAAAGAAAATCTCCTTGGCAGACTGAAGACATGGCTCTGTTATAAAGTCTGCTGTAAGCTACCCTAGGCAAGAGCAATGTGATGCATCTATCCCACTGCCAGAATGATTTATATAATGTTGAATATTGAGACATTGTTTAGATCTGTCCTGTTACAAGCCTGTTACCTTGTGAACCTCTGTTCTTAGTTACAGTTGTACTTGGGCAGCAGTGGGTAAGGATATGGAGTGAGGCAGATAGAAAGGAAGAAATGTAAAATACACAAATTCCTAAATGTCTACAGTTAGTATATCACCGTTTCTTTGTATTGAGTGCCTATTGTTGTCACTCCTTTTTCTCTGCACGCTCGATGTTTTTCTGTCTTCTGTCCCTTTCTCCTTGGCTGTAATGATGGGACAGAGGTACTGCCTCTGAAGTTTTCATCTTCTCAGAGCTTGTATTAAAGCAACCTCCTTGCTCCATTCCTCCTTAGCAGTATGTATGTGTTCATGTTTCTTTCTCATCTCCCCTTCACCCATTTTCTGTGCTGTGTATAGATATATGTACAGTAATGTGTTATATCTGATGATCTAAGTAGATCATGCACAAGGTATGAAATAGAGTCAATATTGATCAATATATATATCTCTACATACATTTGTGTGTGTACCTATAAATATATATATACACATGATTCCTAGTACCTTTCAGTGTATAAGATTCTTTGTATGGTCTTTTTATAATGTGAAATAACACATTCTTCATTGTAACTGGCCCTTCAAACTCTGTAAGGGAAGCTTTTTAACAAAAAAACCCAACTTTTTTTTCATTAAATTCTGTTAGGATCAGCTGTGCTTTGAACTGTTAAAAACTGTAATTTCTGTTGAATGTTTTCTTCAGGAGATATTTTAAGCATGCTAAAATAATATCTAGAGAGAAAAAGTAGCAAGAATAGCATCTGCTATACTCGGAGGGTCTGAGAACATGGATCTGAGTCCATCTGCTCCAGGTCACTGCCTTCCTCTCCTGATGTGCAGGCTGCAATGTGAAAAGTTCATGGTACAGACTACTGCTGGAGGAGGGGAGGAAGCAAATGTTATTGTTAATGGTTTACTGTTTTATTTTAGCAGAACCAGCCTTGGAAATTTGTCCCAAAATCCCCCCTAGAACAGATGACTTTGCAATTAATACAATCTGGTTTTTTCCCTGCCTCAGTTTAGGAAATACCAGTGCATTCCCTGTGTGTGCATCTCAGTTCTTGTCACCTCTGAAAATGCTTTATGATATAGCCTTTGGATTTTAAATACCCTTAGCAGCAAATTATATTTCTCTAAAATACAATTTTCTCTTTTAGTGCCTAGGTTAGACACGAGACTTAAGAGTTACTTTGTCTGTGCTACTAACATATGCCCAGTACAGGGACCAGGCTGAGCACACAAGTTAATCCATATTGCTGGATATTAAAAATAAACACTTGGTGCTCTTGCAAGATGTGATAATGGATTTAACATATGTGAAAACTGCAGCAGGGTAGTAGGGAACTCTGTTCATCGTACCCTTATTCGACAGGGCTAAATGTGCTGGGCTTAAAATTGCAGCAAGAAAGATTCAGATTAGGCTTTTAGGAAAACTTTCCAAAGGCAAAGACAGTAAAGGGCTGAGTTTGTACACAGAGACCATACATTTTTGGAATTCTTTAGCAGATTAGATAAGTATATTTCAGGGAGCAAGTACTCAAGCATGTCTTGAGTGTTGCCCTTCCCAAAGCAACAAATTAAAGCTTTGTGTGTGGAAGAGCTCAGCTGGAGATAAGTGACGTTGAAGTGAGCTGGCATGAAACCAGCCCTGCTTGTGCCTAGTACGTTGAGATCAGTTGGAGGAAAGATTGGGTTTATACTAAAGCACAATGCAAGAACTTCATCTCCATCCCCAGTACAGCTCCAGAACTTTTATCTAAGCCTGTGGCCTGTGCTGCCAGCATGCTTGTATCCAAGTGATGGCAGGAGAGCCTGGCTGGGACCCATGCTTGATCAAAAGTCTTTTTATATCTTTGAGTGTTACTCTGGCTGCTGTAAATCTGTGTTTTCCAAATTGTGGACGTTTGATTGCAAACATTCTTTTCAATATAATATTTTTTCAATATATGTTGTCACATAGCTGGCAAGGTTTGATATTCTGTGGTATTTGCCCAGCATTCTCCTTCCCAGACAGTTCCACTAATTTTAGATCATGCTGTCGAGTCCAGTGGATGCAACCAAAACAGAAGGTTTCGCCCGACAGCAATAAAGGATGTAAAGTGACCATAATCCCCATCATTGAGATGATTAGTTTAACCCTTACTTTCTTATTGTGGAATTTATTTGTTGTTTTTCCTTTTTTATTATCAAGAATGAGAAAGATGCTTTCTATAAAAATCTATTTATCGTGTTTATGAAGATGAAGAGGGTAAAATGAGTCCATGAATGTGAAGGACAATTTTATGTCTCCAAGTTTTACCTCAGTATTGCTTTTTGAACAAGTTTTACTTTGAGTTGCTAGCTGGAGGTATAAACTAGCCAGCAATTCCCATAGCCCACAGTGTAGCTGTATGAAGGAAGCCAAATTCCAGTCCAGGTCCTGCAGCCTTTCCATGTGATTCTACCTTTTTTTGGGGATGCTCTGGAGCCACCACTGTGCGTGTATATGAATTGAAGTGAAGGTTTGCTCAAAGGCTGACTGTGGAAGCAGAAAGATGTTCATACGTATATTCATTTGCTAGCATGCTTTAGTACTCAGGCATTTAACTGAAAAACAGTTAAAGCAGGTAAACCAAAAGTTGGGCAGAAATAGTTGAAAGATAACGTTACCTATTTTAACAGATAATCATCCAGTAGGGAGAAGTACAGGAGAAAAGAAACGAAAACACAATCTTGTCAGTTGCTTTGGTATTTTTCTTTAAGCCCACTCTCAGAGTGATGTTGTTACATGAGATCTTGTGGCTTCTTGAAAATCTGTGTGTCTGAAGGCTGAAAATCCAGAAGAAAAATAGAAAGAATGGCAAATGTTGGTTTTATAATGTGGGTTTACTTTTAGGCTTATTCTCTCTACATTTTAGGAACCTGCCCTATTGTATTTTGAGTCCTTGAATATACTGGGCATTTTGGAGATGTTATAAAAGTGAATGTGCTTAAAAGCAATGGATTTTGAAGCAGAAAGTGTTGGTTGTAAGTCAGAAGATGCATTACTGGCAAAGCGTATTGTATATTCCTAGTAAGCTACACAGTGCATGGAGTCCATTTCGGCAAGGACTATGTATATCTGGGATATAAAGGCAGGCATACTTCAAATATCGCTGTGGGGAGGAGAGGCCAAAAGCATTTCTTCATTTCTTAAGGGAGGTTGGGCCCCCTCTTAGCAGGCAGATTCACGGGTTAATTAGGAGTTCAGGTTTTAGGCCATTCGTTACAGGTTCCAAAACAACTTTCTTCCTTTCTCCACCTGTCAGGTACAGCTGCTGGGTAAGACAGCATGGTAAGTGCATGCACACCTCCCTGTTCCAGCCTGTGAAGCTGTGCTAGACATTGTAGGCAGGACGGTTCCCAGATCAAGACCTCGAGCCCACGGCAGTAGCTCCTTTGTGCGTTGAACTCGGAGGGCTGTCCTACCCGAACCTGCAAGCTGGGGAAAGGCTTGTTCACTTGCTGGAAAGGGTTTGCTAGGCTGTGGTGTTTCCCACCCCACCTCTCTGATCGATTCTCTCTCGCAGGCAGGAATGGCATCTCCTGAAAATCCTGAGCAGTTGATCATTGCCCTGGAACCCGAGGCTGCCTCTATCTACTGCCGAAAGCTCCGCCTGCACCAGATGATAGACCTGAGTAGTAGGGCGCCTGTCAATGGTTATAGCCCAAGTGACACTATTGGAACTGGATTTACACAGGGTACTTCTTCTATTAACTCACTTCTTTAGATTCTTATGCCTAAATTTGCTTTGTCCATGAGGGATGTTTTTTTTATCTTTTGTCGTTGTCTTAGCTTTCTTAAATGTTTCAGACTAGCATCAGTTTCCTTTTATAACTGTTTTGCTGTTTGCTGTAGTTAGACTAGTTTGGTTATTGAACTGTCAGACACGTTTGTGTGCACTTGAATTTTAGCATGCAGGTAGCTTCATTGCCTTGCCTTTACTGAGATGTTGTTGGAGTCTTTTAGTATTTTCACAATAGTATTTTTCTGCTTTAATTAAAATCAATACTTCATGTTGGAACATTTTTTTAATATTTCATTTGTTGAAAACAATTATGTGTTTGATTAGCTGCGTTATTGAAGCAGTGTTAAATTGGATCTGCAATGAGACTTTTAGGCTGAGGTGTTCCAGAGATTTGGCAAATGCTTTTTGATGTTACCTTTATGAAATACCATTAATTACTTTCATCACAGTTTTGGAATATAGCAGTGAATTTATCTGTGAAGAGCAACTAGATATGGTACTTCTGATTTATTGACCTGGCATGTTGCTAATATCAGTGTCTGAAGACTGACTTACAATGAGGGACATAGGTTGGATTATAGTGTAAGTCACTCTTCAAAAGATCCTTTGTCACTAGGATTTTTTAGCTTGGTATCCTACATGAGATTGGAGGAAAACAGGAGAGAGAAAAACCCCCAAGTAAACAAAGCAGCAATAAGATGTGACTGCTACGTACTGCACAGATTTCCCGTTTGTGTGAACTCTATCAGTTGCACTGATATTGGTGGTAGTGTGCCAATCTATCCCAGAAGGAATTTTTCGGAAGAATTTGTATTTTATCATGTTTGTTAGGTCAAAACAGTACAGGCAAATGGAAGATTAAGCTAGTAAAGCTATTCTTGTACTTACCGGAGGGTATTTTTTATAGGTAGGCGGAGTCACTACATCATTCTTTCAAATCCATGCCTCTCCCAGCCAGCGCTTGTCAGATGTGTTCAGTGTTACCCACACGGAGCACAGGGCACAATCCGTTTTCAGGACACAGTCCCTTCAGGGCCCTCAGCATCTATACCCTCTCGTTCATGTCCTGAACTGTTCCAGTTCCATGTGATTTTACATGAACTCACTCTCAGGCTACACAACGATTTACCCTTGGGTAAATAATAAAATACATTAGTTTCATTGGTTAAGGTTTTGATGCTGGGCAGAATCTGGCAGACCATGGATTTCTGCTGATGGGCTTTTTCTGGGGTGGGGGTTACTCTTCTCCTTCATGACTTTGTATGGTAAAAGCTATTGTGGATGAGAAAGGTTTTGTGTCAAAATTAATGAAAACAAAGTTTGGAGTGAATTAATTTGGAGTTCAAATTAAAATTTTGTAAGGGCATGGCAGGCACCCAAGATAAGCTGAGAACAGATTAAGGAGAAAAAAAACCCTTTAAATATAAACAGAGGGAAGCACTCCAAGGAGCATATTATTGCTGTGAAGTCAAAACAAAAATTCTACTGTTTGTAGTAACCAGGATAAGCATACTTCAGCTGTGGTTAAAGACTGGCCCTTGTGTTCACTTCTCACCCACAGGAGTGAATGAAAGGGCTCCCACTGACTGCTGTGGGCGCTGTGTCAGGCCCTTGCTGGGACCTGGTGCTTGTCCTGCCGTTGAACGCTTTGTCGTTGAAGCTGTTGCTGTGCTGCTATGCGGCGAGGCTGATGTGGCTGGTCTGCATCGCAGGGTCTTCGTGGGCAGGGGGAGGGTGCCCGTGGGGCCACTGGGCTTTTCCTGATGATGGGCACTACAGAAATGACAAGCCAGATGCATTCAGTGATTTGCATCCTGATACTGTTGTAGAGGTTGATTTAGAAGCCTAGTAGTAAAGGCTTTCACTACTCTGCTTGACTGTTCTGCATCTTTTAAAAGTGTAAGTAGCAATTAAATCTTGTAAGTTAAATGATCCTTCTGATAGTATTGCTAGATGGCTAGAATTTTTAATCGGTGTCTATTTAAAATATGATGAGGGTCAGACTTGGTGATCACTGTGGCTGTAAGGAGTTCTAAACCTGAGCAGCAGTGCTTTTGGCTGCTTGTTTTAGGATGGACCGACACCCTGAAAGGCTGGGGAGGTGTCTGTGCCTGAGCACCCAAAATCAGCAGTGGCTTTTGGAAACAGGGGGGTTCTCTGCTGAGCCCAGGCAGCGTGGGTTGACCTGGCAGTGGGCTGGGGATGCTGCCTGGTGGCTGCCAGCTTGCCCGCTTCCAGACGGCGCTTTGAAAACCAGAACAGATTACAAAAAACCCATCAGACTGGCTTATAGTTTTCATATTAGGTTATGGGGTTTAATCCAGTTAGTATCAAGGAGGATCGCTGTGGCTGACAAACGTTTTCCCTTCTTTCTAGAAACAATGTTAGAATCTTCCTGCTTCTCGTGCAATAATTTCTGTTTGTTTTGTTAAGAAGTGACACATACAGATCTGTTGGCCTGCTTGCACTTGTTTCATGAATTTACGATACAACTTCTTCATGCTTTCTTATACTCAGTGATTTTTTTTCTCTGTCAATGACTAGCTAAGGAACATGTCCGTCGTAATCGCCAGAGTCGTACCTTTATGGTGGAAAATGTCATAGGAGAAATCTGGTCCGAACTGGAGGAAGGTAGTGTCTTTTCCTGAATAAACTTAGCTCTCACTGGTATTATATTGTGGGCAAACATTGTGTTTTCCACAAATGTGCTGTTCACTGTATTGTTCTCACAGTCATTATAAATAGGAAAAGAAAAAAAAAAGTACAAGTTCGTGAGCTGCTTTTAGTTACTAAGGCTGAACTGAAATTCTGTATGCTCTAGCAAAACATGGTTTGTTAAGGAGATGGTAGAAAGCAATCTGGATTTAAAAACGCAACCAGAATATTTTCCTCAGAATAGATCTTGCCATAGCGTTAATTTGGTAGCCCACTAGAACATACACCAGCAGCATGAGCGATTCCGCTAATCTACTTTTCATGTGTGCTAAATCAATAGCTTTTGACATCTGAATTTCATACTTGTTATCAGTCATTGCATTATAATTTCTAATAAAGATCAAGTCTTCAGCGTAGGTGTTCATGATTTTCTGTAAGTCATTATCTTTCATGGTGGTAATGCCCCTGAGAAGCTTTCATTGTGGTGTGCTGTTGTGATAATGCCAAGGTAAATACCATTTGCCTATTCCTTGCCAAACTAGGTGACCGTTACATCGTTGTTGACAGTGGAGGAGGCACAGTAGATATGACTGTCCATCAGATTAGGCTCCCTGAAGGACATCTTAAGGAGCTATACAAGGCAACAGGTAATGTCACTTTCACCGCTTGCTTTATTTATGTAATATTTTGACTTGCCAGTGAAGAAAATGTATGCTTCATTATTCCTACATTTCATTAACAGTTCTTCCTGAATTAAGACCAGCATTCAAAATTAGTATAACCTTGCTGCTGGTCAGCAGACATGGCTAGATCACTCAATGCTTCTGATGCTTTTGGATGGTAAGCCCCACATTGGGAGGGTAAAATACTCCCATCTCCTGTGTTATTCACTCCCATTCAGGCCATGACCTTCTGCCGTGGTCCTGGTCTGACTTCTGCTAGTAGATTCGTCATCTTCCTGTCACCTCTGTATTGCTACCCTGTCCAGGTATTCGGAGATATACTGTGGAGATGTGAATAGCTAAGTGTCACAGCAAGATCATTCTAAAGTGACTGTTGGCAGAACAAAAGTTTCCCTAGTTTTAAGGGGGATCTTACATATTCCAGTAATTTCACAGGCAGTGTAACAAGGAGGGTCTGCCGTCCCCTGGGAAAAATGCACAATGGTCAGTTCCTAACAAAGATAGAAAGTGCAATTCCTTGAATGGTGTTTGCATCCTGAACTCCAGATCCCCTTTGACTTTGTCCTGCGGCTAAGATGTTAAGCACATGACTCAGCCTATTATTTGTTGCTGTGTCTCTATACCAAGTTAATCTTAATCTGTATGGTTCATTGCTGAGCCTTCTCAGTCTTGCTGGCAGTAAGACTAATTCAGGATACAACCTAGTAAGAGCAAATGGGACAGTGTACATCAAGTCTACTCCTAAATATGACTAACCCACACCTTCTCATGTGTGGATAAAGAGGCATTTCCTCTGTTCCAGTAAAAACATTTCTGTTTTATAGTGGTAGTATTACAATTGCTATGATTGTAAGTGAGGCAAAAGTAAGATTATGTTCTGTATTAGACCAGCTGTTACATTTAGGAAAGATATCTCTTTCTGTAGACCTTCTCCCATGACAGTCCTAGTAGTGTCAATCTGATGTGTATTTGGTCAACTTGAAATCTAAGAAGCAGTTAAGAATATTAAAACTGTGTTTTGTTTGTAATGCAGGTGGGCCATATGGTTCTCTAGGTGTGGACTATGAATTTGAAAAGCTCCTGTGTAAAATATTTGGAGAAGATTTTATTGAGCAATTTAAAATCAAGCGTCCTGCTGCCTGGGTAGATCTGATGATAGCATTTGAGTCCCGTAAACGGGCAGCAGCTCCAGACAGGACCAATCCACTAAACATCACTCTGCCTTTCTCCTTCATTGACTATTACAAGAAGTTTCGAGGTCACAGTGTGGAACATGCCTTGAGGAAAAGCAAGTGAGTAGATGACTGAACCCAAATGGATGCCAAATTAACTACAGGTAGCAAAGACAAATAATAAGATATCCTAATTACATGTAGACTGGAAGATAATAATGTAAAAATGTAATAATATAAGGATGAGAAAATGGGATTGCCAGAAGTGCAGTTTCCAGAATGAAAAGTTTTGACCAATCTCTTGAAAAAGCTTTTCTATACAAGACTTGCACTCTTCTGAAATTGATTTCTATGCCACCACTGCATCACTTTCTGAATTTGACCACATATTTTGAGTCCCTTATGTGTTAATTGGGAACGTCGGATCTAATACAGAATTTGATGTCTAAAAGTTACTTATCTAGAACCTTAATTTTTAGAGGCCTGCGCCCTGGAACAAAACCAGGATGTTGAGCAAGATTTGTAAATATGTTCACGGCTTAAGAAGAGTTATTAATAATATGAGATCACTGGTGAAAACATACACTACTGCATAAAGCTCATAAAGCTCTGCAAGGGCAAAGCATTCTTCTTTTAAGTAATGGCAGGCTTTCTTTTATTCTAGTATTTTACCAGTTAGATAATCAGCTCGGTAGGTGGGGAGACATAATCCCCTCCAGAGATTTTTTCAATTCATGATTTTCAGTATCAAGAGGGCACCATAAATGATGAGATCATGGGCTGCTATAGAAAAGGAAGTGAAGAGAAAGTAAAAGTGGCATTTTGCATCTTTTGAGATTATATACTACAGGAGACCTGGAGATTAATGGCATAAAAGAGAACGAACAGGAGAGCTTGTGAATCTGGGGCAGAATGCTTCAGAGCAGGAGATGTGATATTTAGTACCTGTACCTTGGCTTCTTTCTGTGTTTTTTTTTTTTTAAGCCAGTGAATGTTGAATATAACATGCAAGCTGAAACTCCTGCATTTCTTCCTGAAGTTATTGATAAATGTACTTTAAGCCTAAATGACTTGGAATCCAGCTCAGAGTCACTTCCTAAATGAGACTGAGGTTCTGAAATCATTAAAAAATTGGAAATATTCCCCCTTGCAAGACCATCTTCTTCTTATTAATAGTCTTAATGGTGAATTTTAGAGGGAATGCTAAATGTTCCCTTGGAATAAAATAAAATTCATTGGATAACAGGATAGAAAGAGTATAAAGGCAACATATAACGGGCATGAGTGAAAAGGAGATTGCCGAGCTATATGGATTTGTATCAGTGATGGAATAACATAATGCCTGTATTCACTTAACAAATGCTATGCCTCATTAAAAATGCTCTGCTCCCTTCTGCCTCGTGAGGCTTCCCCTACTTGCTCATTCTCCTTGTGCGTTTCCAGCAGCTTTGGCCTGCTGCTGCTATAATCTAAATGCTGCCCTTCTGGGGATGAATCAGTGCTGTTTCAGATGAATGAGCATTGGATTGTCTGCCAGCTGTTTCAAGAAGCAGCTGAGCATTGGTAAGGCTACAGAAGGCAATCAGGCAAAGAAAACAACAATTAGACAAGCAAAACCAACAATTCTTCCTTGAAATTTAGCATTGCTGCAGTTGGTATGTGGCTAGGGTGAGGTGAAGCACTTTCTTCCAAGCAAAACGCATGCAGATTTTGTAAACTCATTCACTTATTTATTTAGTGTGTCTTGTGAGTGCCTGGCTGTTTCTTACAGCTCAGCTGTTATGTTTTAATGTCCTTTCCAACTGTTCTTTTCCAGCGTGGACTTTGTGAAGTGGTCTTCCCAGGGAATGCTGAGGATGAGCCCAGATGCGATGAATGCTCTTTTCAAACCTACAATTGACCAGATCATTCAGCACCTTAGTACGTATCTGCATGTAATTCCCCTTTCTGGCTGAGCTGAAACTGAAGCTTTGCTTACCTGTTTCAAACCAGTAACTGGAATTAAAGTCAAACAACCCCCCTAGTACGCAGTTTAGGAAAATAGTTTAGTTCTCCTCAGTGGAAGGTCACATTTACTCATGACTATCCAAATCACTGACATCTCTAAAACACGAATAATAATAATTGATGCATCATGCTAAAAGTACTTGCAGGCATGTCTTAAGCAGCACAGAATTCATTTATCCAGTAATGGGAAGTGACATAAGCTTATTGGGAAATTTATTATTTCAAGTCTTCCTGGTGGAAGATCATATTTGTATCAAGTAGAATATATGTACAGAACAAAGTATTGCTGTTCTGTACGTTACAAAGCATTAATTGAATCGCATTTGCCATGGGATATACAGCTTTGCTTATTGTATGTGAGGAATTATTAAGTAAATTTCAGAGGTCACAACTTAGACTAGTACAGAACAGATTATATGTGAGCAGGGAGGGAGAGACCTAGAATTACAATAGTTGTGATGGATAACTGAGTTATGCTGCCTCGGTTACTTGAACTCAGGGTAAGCCTACAACTGAACTGTATGATATTCTTGAATGTAGGAGATGTGGGCTTAAGCTAAGAAATAACATCTGTAAAAATGTAAGGAGGTATTATTTTGCAGATGGTACTTATTGTGGTTGAGATGTTAGGGTCAGAAATAACAAGTGAATTTTAAATGGGGTAACTTATCTGGAATGCCATAAAGGGTATGTGAATCGATCAGGTTTGGGAATATTTCACTGATCCCTGAAGTGGCAAGATGATAATAATGTGACTGGCAGGATTTCTTTGCAAGAAATCCCTGTCTCCCTTTACTGGTAGGAGGTAAATAAAAATTCTGTTCTAAATGCCACTTCAGAAATATTGTATGCTTTGATATAAGTTTCCATTCACAGTGAAATATAGAAGAGACTACAGAAGTGGAACTAGTGCATGCTGAGAGTGGCAGTGTGGGCATAGGTGTGGCAGTTTCAGATCTTGTGTGTGTGCGTGGGATATTCAGTGCACTCGGACATTAGGAGTTTCACCCCCATTGCCTTGTCACAGTGGATTTTTCCCTACTGAATGGGCTCTGTTTCTGTTTAGGTGATGTGTTTGATAAGCCAGAAGTGACAAATGTCAAGTTTCTGTTCCTGGTTGGTGGCTTCGCTGAATCCCCCTTACTCCAACAAGCTGTCCAGAGCGCTTTTGGTTCGAGGTGTCGAGTCATCATTCCTCAGGATGTGGGGCTCACTATCCTCAAAGGAGCTGTTCTCTTCGGTCTAGACCCTGCTGTCATCAAAGTGCGGCGTTCACCTCTCACCTATGGTGTGGGTGTGCTCAATCGGTTTGTGGAAGGGAAGCATCCACCAGAGAAGCTGCTGGTCAAAGATGGCACACGCTGGTGCACTGATGTCTTTGACAAGTTTATCTCAGCTGACCAATCTGTAGCCCTTGGAGAAACTGTGACACGCAGTTACACACCTGCCAAACCTTCTCAGTTAGTAATAGTGATCAATATTTATAGCTCAGAACAAGATAATGTTAGCTTCATCACTGAATCTGGAGTGAAAAAGTGTGGCACCCTTCGCTTGGATCTCACGGGAACTGATGCTTCAGTGCCAAACCGGCGGGAGATCAAAACACTTATGCAGTTTGGGGACACTGAAATCAAAGCCATGGCCATTGATGTTGCCACCTCTAAAAGTGTCAAAGTTGGTATTGATTTCTTAAACTACTAACAGCCCATTTTCCCCACCACAGCCTGTTTGTGAGACTGATCTTCCACTATTCCATTTTTTGACTTTCATATACCACATAATCACCTTGAATTTCAGCAGGCTATATGAGAACAGCTAGTAAGGTGGGGTATGTCATGTTCGTGCCTTTGATGACCAAAGGCTGGATGTTGAAAGACCCTTAAAAAGTTTTGGGAGCAAAAGTTCCAGAGGTAGTAAAAGTTCCCAAATTATTCAAGCATGCTTAAAGATCTACCTTTATTAAGTAAATACTGATTATTGTTGGCACCTGGAGATTAGTTTAAAAGATATAAAACTGCAGTCTATTTGCCTTGTTCTTGTTCTTCTTCCTCTTCCTCCCAAGAAAAACTCCCTAACCCATGTGGTATCTGTGTGAGGTACTTGTTTAAACAGCACCATCCTCTGGCAATGGAAACAAATTAGTAGTCTATAGTATTCTTTTGTTCTTTCATTTTTGCCCTGGGCTTTCAAAATTTGTAGTGCTGAAAGTCAATGACTTAAAGAAATGGGAACAGAGTTTCTTAAATTCTTAGATCCTACTGAAAAGAAGATCCTCAGGAATCCTTGAAATTAGATTTAGTAAAAATATATATATATATATATATATATATATATAATATATATATATTTAGGAGCCTCATATTGATTGCTTCAGTTTGAAAACAAAGCCTTTATTGTCCAAACTCTCAGAACAAGCTGTTGGATTAAATAGCTAGTGTTACCCTCATTATGCTTTGGAAAATTACTAAGAACAAAGCTATTTCCCTTTTGGGTATTCTAAACTTTCTTTTATTAGTCTCCGTCTGAAATCATAGAATCACAGAATGGTTGAGGTTGAAGAGGACACCCATTGACTGTCTGATCCAACTTCTCAGCTCTAAGCAGTGTCAACCAGAGCAGGGTACTTTGTCCAGTTTTGAATATCTCCAGCGATGGAGATGCCTAAAGTCTGGGCAGCCTGTTCCAGTATTTGACAACCCTCACTGCAAAAAAGTTTTTTTCTTATGGTTGAAAGGAATTTCTTGAGTTTCATTGCCTCTTGTTTCTTCACTGGATACCTCTGAGAAGTCTGACTCCATCTTCTGTACTCTTTCCTACCAGGCCTTTATACATGTTTCTAACATTGCCTGAGTCTTCTCGAGTCTGAACAGTCTCAGCTTACTCGGTCTGTCCATCGTCTTCACGACCCTTTGCTGGTCTCAGTCAGGTATGACCATGTCTCTCTCGGACTGAGAAGCCCAAGACTGGACCCAACACCCCAGGTGTGGTCTCACCAGGGCTGAATAAAGGGAAATAATTGCTTTCTTTGACCTGCTGGCAATGCTCTTCCTAATGAGGAAGGCTAATAGGAGGCTATTGGCATTCTTTGTTGCAAGGGTCATGCTCAGCTTTGTGTCTACCAAGACCCAGAGGGCTTTTTCTGCAGAGCTGCTTCCCAGGCAGATGGCTGGCAGCTATACTGCTGCATGGGGTTGCTCCTCCCCAGGTTCAGGATCCTGCACTTGCCTTTGTTGAACTTCATGAGGTCTGTCCTGTCTGCACATCTCTCCAGCCTGTTGAGGTCCCTCTGACCTATCTGGTTTACCAAGCACTTCTCCAAGTGATTGTATTTCTTTTCTTGATAATCCCTGTGTTAAGATTTGGAAGTACAGTTAGGTGATGGCTGTCCAGGAAGATTTAAACAAGTTAAGAGAGAAAACATCCAGATCAGAAGTACTGTAATATGTTTTGAATAACAGAGGTTTTAATTAAGTAAAATATATTTCTGGGTTGAGTTGAATGGCCAGTAAATTGGAAGGCAAGAGAATGAAACTACAAATAGCATTAAATAAAGTATTCCATGCATGGCTACAAGCACATAACTCTAATGCAGGTGAAATACAATGATGGTCACGGTAGCATCTTGTTTGCCAAATAACTTTCTGAAAATGTTTTCTTAAGCACATCCACCTGGAAAATTTCTTCTGCAACTGGAAGAGTTTTTATTTTGCAAAATGCTACAGGTGGATAACTTCTGAAACCTACAGTCTGTATCTGCCATGAACTGATAACTTCAGATTCAAATCTAAACTCCACTCCAAATCGGCAGAATGATACTAACCTTTTGAATCACCCTAAAATGCTGACACTTTCAGAGCATTTAGTTTTACAGAGCTGCCTGATTACCTGCTGGAATTCATTACATTTTTGAAACTTTGCAATGTTAATTGTTAAACTAAACCTCCTTTCTAATACATTGAGCATAAGTTAAATTCATTACTGACACTTTTGGGAAAAGAAAGCATTATGAATTATTTCACTAATTTACGTTCCAGTCCTGCACTTAGGATTTTTATGTTTAGCCTGGAGTTTTGCCACAGTAAAGAGCTGCAGAACTGATCTACTGCATTTTGCCATTGAGTTTTCTGTGTCTCCTGCAGGATTCCCTAGTTGAATGTGAAATCTCTTCTGCATTCAGCTTAAAAAAAAAAAAAAAAGAAAAAGAAAAAAAAAAGGACTACGGAGAATGCTAGTCACAGTATCTCGCTGGATACTTTCTATAATTACAAAGTGTGCTTGCGAGCATTCAGTTTCCTGCTGCCTGCTAAATGCTTTAAAAGCTGAATACCAGGATTTTTTTGTGTGTTGCTTTCCACGGTTTACAAACAAGAGAAACTTTAAGATGAGTTATGAATGATATAATTTTATGTATATACAATATTTAAATATTGTACAGACTCTTTCTTTCTACAGTGCTATTTTCTTGTATAAAAATGCTCTTTGGCTCTGTTGATTTCATTCAGCTGTTAATTTTAAATAACATAGTTTCTCAATCAGCTTCTGTAATTATAGGCTTTTGACGATGGTAAGGTATGAAATGTAAAAGGCTGATCTTATAATAATAGGAAAGAAATGTTGGTGTGTCAGAGAATACAACGTTCTTCCTGCAACATAAGTCATACCAGTTAAGCATATTGCACAGATGCAGTAGTATGTTGCTGGGATTTTCATTTCTTTGTTTCAGACAGTGACCATTCCATCTCCAGTAGTTCATCATAATAATGGATGAATCCTCCTGTAAATCCAAGTTAAAAAATAGATTTATTGATCTGGATATAAAGCTTTACTAGGTTTTGGGGTTTCATTAAGGATATTCTCTAGTTTTTAAAAAAACAAACACAAAACTACCTTCCAAAGCCAGGCAACACTGATTTATTGTAGCTGCAGGTAAGACCCAGTCTCTGTCTACCACTACCACCTACCAAAAGACAAAATTCTTAAAGAAAAGTAGGCTTCAGTGTCTTTACATCCTATGTTAAACTGAATTGGTCCAATTCTGCACAGATTTGTTTCTGGTGGCCTTAAGTTAACACAGAATTTGGTTTAATAAATGGCTGCAACCTCCCCCGCTCCCCTCTGGAGAGGAGGGCGGTGAACTGCAAGGTCAGGTGGCCCATGATTTTTGTGCTGTTTTCAGCCTGTCTGCAGGGAATGCTCAGGGTATTTTCTGCAGCTCTTCTGAAGCAGAGTTCCCTGCACAGTACCAGTTTCTGCCCTTTCTTATTCACCTTTTGTAAGATCCCATCTGGATCCAAGCAGGGGTTTGTTGCTGAAATTACTGTAACTGTAAAATGTGGTTCACATATTTTTGCACTTCCTCATTCAGTCTGATGAGAGCACTATCAAGCTTATCATTGCAGCGCACTGAACTACCGAACAAACTCTCAGCTGTCCTTGTTGCCCTCTTTAATTCTAAGAATGGAAATTAGCTTGTCTCTAAGGAGTTAGAATTGTAAGTAGAATATTAAGCTGTGGTCTGTAGTCTATAACCCAGTTAAACAACTTTACATTGTAAGTGGCATGCGGATGCCCATTTTGATAAAGGAAGTTAGGCTGTAAAATTAATATGAAATTTATTAGGAAATGAGTAATTTTTAGAATAGTTGTTCTGATACCTTTGCAGGAGAATCCCTGCGGAGCATTTTTTGGTAGGGGTTTCAGATGACATTGTGCAACTTAATGTTGAAAGGAGAAGGCCTGCTATCCTTAGGGAAAGCAGAAGGTCTTGGCAGAAGTTTTGCTCTGAGCAGCAACTTGCCAGTTTGGGTCCAAGTTACTTAACTCTAGGCTCAAAGTTAGCAGTTAATTGTGATGGAATGATTAATTGTGCTAGAATATGATAAATGTGCAGTGGTGGTTAGGGCAGTCTATGTTGGTATGAAAATACCAATATTTATTTATATACAGGAGTTTTAATGCATTATTATGAGAAGGCTAATTATATATTGCAGAGATGTAATCGCCAAGATAAGCTGCATATTTATGATACAAAGTGGCTTAAGCGGATGAATAGTATAAAGTTGTTGGGCATAACGTCACAGTACTCACCTGCTTGAAATAGTCTTAAACTATACTATAAAACCAACCATTGTGGTCTTGTTCACCTCTGTGCAAGATAAATTCAGGTTTCACTGATGTTTGGAGCTGTTCACAACTTGTCTGGATTGTATCTTGAGTGTTGTGTCTTCAATCATGTCAAATAAAATACCGTAAAAGTATTCATTCTTTTTGGGTGTTACTGTTTTCTGAAAATGGCTATTAAAAAAAAAAAAGTGAGAAAGGATAAATGGTTATACTTGCATTTGGATGCTCCTTCATATGCGTAACTTAGCAAAAGTGACACCAACTGTGTGCACTGCTTGTGAGATTTATTTAGCCTTTTAGATGTGTGGACACCTACGGGCTTTGTCAAGGGCTTCCAGCCCCCTGTGCAGTGCGCACGACTCTTTGACAAGAGGCTGCTGCATTTTTAATTCACTTGTGTACTTTCTAGGGGGACTTTGGATGCGCCCATGGGAGAAGTCTGCTCCTGGTGATTACTCAACTTCTGTGAAAGTTGGTGTAGCTCTGAGTAAGGTGTCTGTTGGAGTTAAGGCAGAAAGGCTTTGGACAATATCGAAAGTGGATTAGGTATTTTCTATAATGATGCTCTGAGAGAGCTAAGAGATCAAATATAAAAATCGATATATCAGGGAGGTCTGTAGTCTCTTAGGCCTTGTCAAAGTCTGGTTTATTGTTAAAATTGTATTATCAGGCCAGTAAGTTGGCCAATAACCGGGTATATTTGCATGAGAGTGTACATCTTTAGTGTGTGTTTCTAGACCTAGGAATGTTTAGTAAGGTCCAGCTGCACTGAGAAAAACAGTTTGTGCAATATTATCTTTTTCTTCTGACTGTTGCAGGCCATGTCCCTCTAAAATTCGGCAGTGTTGGCACTAGCTGTGGAGACCATTCAGTGGTGTATGTGACCCTAGTCTACAATGCTGCTCAGATGCAAAGATGCAGAGAATGTACTGAGATGCATAGCAGCTGCTACGCCCCAACTTCCACCTATTTTCTGCAATGAAGATGTTTTACAAGTCCTTTATGACTATAATTATAAACACCATCCTAATGGGCTAGGTACTGTATTTAACTTGTAATGAACTTGATTTCAGCTAAACATTCAATTAATGTTACTAGTACAATGGGAAATATAGTTACAGTCTTCAGGGACATATTAAGAAGCAAATTTTGCTTTCAGTGTTCCAGCACGTTGCTCTGATTTCCAGGGGAGTTTCATGTATGTGCATTCAGAATTTGGTCCTTTCACTAGACTTTTCTAAATTTTAAATCTAAATCTTATAAGTCTGTTTATATTTAAAGTTACAGCCCCATCTTGATAGGAAGGAGTTTGTATAAGTTGTTGATTCTACTAAGATCACGTAAATTCCTACTGAAATTTGCAGGCAGTCTTTTAGTGTCAATAGTGATGGAATAAAACAATTTACAAAACAACCTCCATGACAGCAGTGTCCAACTTTCCCAGAGATTCTCTCCTTTCAGTTTCCTAAGCAGCTACATTAACCCCCACCCAGACATCTGTGTTAAGAACAATGGATTCTGAGCCTCCCTACTCAGTGCAAGAGCTGCCTGATTTTCAAGAGATGCAGCTTGGCTAAATTACTGAGAACTGCAGATGCTTTGTGTAACTGGCATTCAGGCCTGTTATTTGCCAGTCTCCTTCGGTACTGATGTTGGAAAACTTGTATGTCCTTTTTTTCAGCAATAAATTCTGTTTTATTAGTTCTCATTCATTCCTCACTGTGTTCTAACACACAGAAACATTTTTGTGGTGGGACTGCAGTAGAGTTGCAACAAGGTATTAGGAGGCAGAATTTTGTGCTTTTTTTTTTTTTCCTTCAAATTAGAGATCTGAAAGTGGGTGTTCAAACAAAGGGAGCAGTTTGCATTACAGCCTGTGCAGTTCCACAGAGGCAAAGATCAATTTCTTGCAGCAAAAAGTGTCTTATGCCATCCTGAAAATGCATCACAGCAAATGTCAGGAGTGCTGAGCAGCCTCTGGGGAGGTGAAGATGTTCATGGTGTATTTGTGAGGTATGAGTTCATGACAATTCTGTTTTCATACCTGTGACTTGACATGTGGATGTGCTCATAGAATAAAAATAAATAAATAAATATGATCTCAGCATCACTAAGGGGTATATCCAAAGCAGCTGAGCATATACCTCAGTAATATTAAGGAACTATGCAGCATATAGTGTTAGTTGGTTTACTGCAAATATTTTTTCTGTATCTTCTTTCTTTAACATACAGTTGAGTGGGTGCTGTCTATAATTTTGAAGTAGCATTTATTTTCTCATTTTTCAGGGATTGTAGTAATAGGGAAAAGTTTATTAGATGCTATATCCCAGGAGCACTGCCTTTGTGCCCAAAGCAGAAATCATCAGACTAGGACGTAGTGTTTGCTACCATGTAATGGCAAAAAATTAAGAACTTCGTAGATTGCAGCTGCTGTGATCCTTCTAGCAGCATCCAGAGCTAAGCTTACATAAACACGGAGAAATGAAAAATACAATATAAGCTTAGTCTGTGAATACTGTGTGCTGCAGCAGAGTCAACAAGTAAAAGGAGGACGATACCGGACTGAGTGTAAGGAAACCGAAGGAGTTGGCTGGAGAGGCGTGTGGATGAGGGAGGGCAGAGGCACTGATGCGCTCCAGCAATAACTGAAGATCAGAGGTTTCAAAGTAGAAAGGGGTGGTGAGACTGACAGCTGTGAATGCCAGAGGTTGTTAAACCACAGTAATCTAAGGAGTTGGAAAGGTGACAGCCCCTTTCCTAAGGACAACAAGGAGTATTTCCTTTCCTCTGAGGAATAAGCTCTGCACCTCCAGTGGGAACTTCCGTCTGCCATCAGCTGATAAGGGCGGACACCAGACTGAACATATCCTCTTCCTTTGTAGTACAAAGAGCAACCCTCAGCGCTGACCTGATGCTTCCTGCAGACGAGCTGCCTGCTGTATGTGCCGTCACCGCGTATTTGCTAAGGTACCAAGGTTGCAGGTAAAGCACTGCAGGATAATGGGGTGTTCACAGAGCTTTTACTTTTCATCTAGCGACAATCATAGTGAATCTATTTTCTCAGCCTGTTCCACCCCCTCAACACACACACTTCAGATGACTATCGATGCCTCAAAATGTTGGAGGAAGTTAACTGTGAGCAGAGCTGATTCCAGCAGAAAGGATGCTGGTCCTGCATGACATCTGCAGGGGTTCCTGTATTTAAGTGTGTTTTTCTACGAACAGTGTTACAGCATCCTCCTTCAGATAATTTTCTCCCTGTGTTGCTTATGTAAGCAGAGATCCCAGATGGCAGTAGTATCTGCAGGGTGGTGGGAACACGCAGCTAGCTGCCTTGTCCATCAAAAAAGCCTTAGCGAGAGTACACAGGTGGGTAGGAGAACAGTAATTTTGTCAGCTCAGGGCAACAAGGTCAACGTTTAAGTCTGATAATTGTGTAAGATATTTGAAGAATCAGGTAACGTAATTGAGGGTGTTCCAAAATGTATTTAGATTAATTCTGTAGTCACTTTCTTGTGTCTTAAGGATGAGAGACATAAGATTGAAGATCAGGAAGTGTCACACGCTTGCCAAACATGCTACAGATCTGAGGGGATGTTGCCAGAGTATGCTGATCACATCCCACAGAAGCATTTATCATTTCTCTCCTTCAGAGTTGGGTAGTATATAGTATTAATTGTGGCTTTAGATTTTTTTCCCTTTTTCTTCTCTGTCTCTGTGCAGACCCATGCAGTATTTTCGCTGACTGCAATTGCAGATCTGTCAGAGCATCACAGAAGATGTATGTAGCTGTAAAGGACCTCAGGCACCAACTATATCTCACCTCCCAATTACAAAACACTGTTAGTTCTGCCTAAGCTACTCCCAACTTTTGTTTAATCTGGTTTTAAACCTTCTGACACTGCAGTGGTGCTACCTGCCTGGGCAGTTTGTGTTTTGCTGTTGTAACCTTGCTAAAGTTTTGCATAATGTGAACTCTGACTCTCTGTGGCTGTCTGCCCCTGGAGAACACAGGAAGATTTCATCCCATTCCTGCTCTGACAGCTTTTGGCATTATCTGAAGACTGGTTTCATGCTTGCCCTGAATCTAACTCTCTAATTAAACCCCAGGTCTTTCAATCAGGTTTTATAGACCTGTGATCTTTTTTACAGCTCTGTTAGCAGCTTTGAGGATTAGACAGTGGATGCTGTTTTCTTGCAGATAAACATCTTGTTGCTGGAAGGACTTTGGAAACCAATGCTGAAGTTGTTCTGTGTACACACACATGGAGGACAGACATGTTGCGCACATTGCAGTACAAAACAGAAAGCCCTGGCAAAGCATCACCAAACAAAATGTGGTGAGAGTAGTTAAAGCGTGTTGTGTGGGGCTGTGTGCTCCCCTGCATCCTGACTTTTATTGCTCTAACACTGCTCAAGTGATCACCACCAGTGGCAGTTGTAATATGTGCATCTGGTCATGATGGCTGTATGTGTCAAAGTGGATTCAGGGGAGACAGGTAACAATACAATAGCCAAGGGCTAACTGGAGCAATGCATGCACCTGGCCACAGTGCTGGTCAAGGTCTGAAAGTCTGAAAGAAACTAACTTCTGTAGTTGGTATGCAAATATGACTATAAGTGAATTATCTTATCCGTCAAGCTCTCCTGGACGACAGTGGGCTGCATGCCAGGATTTCCCTTGAGTAAGGACACCTCTCAAGGTTACTGCTTGAGGCTGAGAGACTCCTTGCTGCAACAGATTCTTGGTAAGTGGTTCATAGCATGCTAAATTTGGAAATCTTAGCTAAGTGGATAAAGGATTGTTTGTGCATGTATAATCCTTTAGATATAAACCGTTGACCAAGTCTGGGACTAGGTCTGGATCTAACCACACCTAAACTCCCCTCTGAGAAGGAGTTTAGAATGCAAGAAGGTCCTTTTTGAACCTCATGACTCAACAGGAGGGTCTCCCTGATGGTTTTGTCTGACCCTGTCCTCAGTACAGTAAATAATCAAGTGTACATTGCCATCAAATCATGTTAAACCACTGTCGCTTTTACTATCAAACTTTGTAAAGTTGCTGTTTTATACCAATAAACATTGCTGTTCTCTTTTATGAATGAAGTGCATCAGTCATCCCACAACATTGTGGTTTTGACTTTTGCAAACGTTGATTAAAGGGCACTTTTGTGTGCAGTCTGAAGAGTGGGTGTTTAAACCTTAGGAGCTTGTTACAGTAGTTAGTATTACATTAGCTGGGTGTGCTTTTGATAAATTGCACTTATGAGGTAACCACAAATCACGGTTATGAAACATACTGTGGGTTTTGCACTCATTTTGCTTTTAGAATTTGCATTGTTTAAAGCGTTTTCCTTGGAATCCTATAATGTGGAAGTTCTGATGAATTACTTGTGCTTTACTGACCTGAAGTGTGTCAAGCTTTTCAGCCACATGAAAAATGCTGCAATGAAAGACTTCAAAGAAGGTGAGATATCTCTAACTTCCTGAATAATTTTCTGGGGAAGTTTAGGTAGGATACATTGTGCTTTAAACTGTGAATTTAAAATGCAATAAAATACTCCAACTGCAGAAAACTGGGCTCCGTTCTGAGATTAAAATGGTAGTCACCCCTACTTTTAACTAGCCGGCAGCCCCTCTGGTCTTTAAGTCTCCTTCACATACCCTTTGTCATTAAAATTCCTGGTTCTTCTTATGTGGTTGTTACAGGACATACTGTGCTTTGGAAACTGAGGATCTAAATGAAGAGTGCTGGAAGACAGTGCTTTAGAGTTGGTGACTTAATTGCTATTTTACTTAGAACTGATGGGTGTGAAAGAAGCGCATCATCTCTTGGTAGATTCCTAACGTTTGATCACCGAACTCTGTGACTGGTATGATGCCAACATGTATGGGTAAGCCTTATGTAGCTCATTTTCTCTCTGCTTAACTGATGGAGAAAGAACTGCTGTAACTGGTGAAACAGCTCACTGTAGTGCAACCTCTGTAATACCAGATTTGTTTCATCTGCCTTATTCTGCTCCTCCACAAAGGTGAAATGAAGCATTTTTCACATCGCCTCCATACCTAAAAGCCTTCACACGAACAAAGAAAGTTGTGGAATTGGTATGAGCATCTTGGTGTGCCCAGAGAGCCCTGAAAGATCTGCCCTATGAAGATGCATGGTCTGCGAAGGCGGTCCTGGTTGGGACTGACAGAACAGCTGGACCTGTTTCAGGTACCAAAGCAAAGCAAAAATGACTGGTGAAACCCCTCAAATTTATTGAACCCTTCTGAGAGCTTTTTGTGTGTTAAGTTATATTCATCTACCCAGAGTACTATTAGCATATTCACCTACATTTAAATAATTAATTTTCTTGTTATACGCCAACTCTTATTTTTTTGTTCTTTCACAATTATTGAAATCTGTGACAAGAGGTAGTGATACGAGGAAACGTTTGGTTTCTGGTTTGTTAATCAATTCCATAATATCTCATTCTTCACAATTGCTTTATTTAATAGCACCAATTTCTGCTTTCAGGTCTTGACTTCCCTGTTAAGCTTTTAAGTTTCAGATTTTTTTTTTAATCTTTTAACCTTTATCCCTTTGAAATTTTTTTTTTTCTCAGCCTATAATTTATTATACAGTCTGCTGTCAGAGGAGGAGGTAGACTAGGTGATTTTTACTGTATTGCAAATTATAATTATTATCGTTATTTGCATTAGTAATGGATTCATTCTTATCACTGAAAACAATTCCATTATTTGATCAGACAGTTATCTTCACACTGTCCGTGATCATATATTTTCATTAGGCACCTCTTTCTCTGTGGGTCAAAAGGAGAATTATTCTTTGGTGCAGTCACTTTTCTCTTCACTTGTAACATTTTCCTCTGTTAAAACGAAGTTTTTAATACCCTACAAGCATCCTTTGTAATAAAAATATGCCCCTTTTTGCTGCCATGTCACCATCCCTTCAGACCCAGCAGGGAATCGCTCACCTCTGCTAGGAACTACCCTGCCATGCCCTTTCTGTCACAGCCACGGGGAGAGGGTTTGTAATTCAGGGTCAGTGGGAGGAACAGAGAGGCTGATTTTCTTGACCCAGTGAACATATTTTGACTCCTTTTTGAATTAAAGCAAAAACTGAGGCATCTACAGTCCCTCTTTAATGAAGTGGAGAAACCTCCTTTCCCAAACCCTCCCTCCCCGTGTTCTGTGGGGAGACAAGGGTTTGGAGATGGAAGATTGCAGAATGGGGGTGCAGAGGGACCAAACACATCCTCCTCTCTGGCTCCCCGTGCCTCTGCAGGGTTATAAAATGGTCAGATGGTGTTGGTTTCCAAATTGCAAGCAAAGGGGAGATGAGAAAGGTTGGTGAAAGACGTGAGGTCAGGCCAGAGACCCTCCTGAGGGACTGACAGCAGCCGTGGTGAGAGCTGAAGGTGGTGGAGAACCTCATTCACACTTCTCTCCTGCTGATTTTTATTCCCTCATCACATGAGAGATGGTTGGTGTTTGAGTAAGGAGTTCAGGACCACAAGGAAAAGGCTGTCAGTCTAAAACAAGAGTTTGGTTTTATTTTTAAGCAGCAGCTTTGGAAGTTTCTGTAGCCCGACTCAGGCTGTGGTCAGCACACACAGTGCTCCATGTTCAGAGAAGGAGGTGATGGCTTCTGCCCTTTCATCAACTCAGACAAGACATACACGTGCTCATTGTGTGTTTTGTGTGTTTGTGTGTTAATGTGTGACTATATTCCTCCTCCATGGAGCACCTTCTTTTGAATGGGACATGGTACCGCTGTCATGGGAGACCTCACTTTCCAAAGTGGATAATCAGCACTCCCAGGGGAATCCAAACTCTGAACCTGCGTACCCCAAACTGAGGCACCCAATTCAGCACTATTGCTCTCATAAAAAATAACAGAAATGAGCAAGTGAGACTTATGTTTATCTAAATTTATAAGCAAAATTACAATAATGTGAATTATTATGCAAAAGAGTGTTTTGTGTCAAAAAATTGCTTTGGAGGTTTACATCCCCTTTTTCTCCCGTTCCCTTCCCTAATCACAGAATCGTAAACTCATTTACATCGGAAAAGACCTTTGAGATCAAGTCCAACTGTTAACCTAGGACTGCCAAGTCCATCACTAAACCATGTCCTCAAGCACTGCATCTATGTGTTTTTTTAAACAGATCCGGGACGGTGACTCTACCACCTCCCTGGGCAGCCTGGTCCAATGCTTGACCACCCTTTCCATGAAGAAATTTTTCCTCATACCCAATATAAACCTCCCGTGGCACAACCTGAGGCCATTTCCTCTTGTGCTGTCACTTGTTATCTTGGAGAAGAGACCGACCCCCACCTGCCTGCAGCCTCCTGTCGGAGCTGTGGAGAGCAATAAGGTCCCTCTGAGCCTCCTTTTCTCCAGGCTGAACAGCCCCAGTTCCCTCAGCCGCTCCTCACCAGCCTTGTGCTCCAGCCCCTTCCCCAGCCCCGCTGCCCGGCTCTGGACACGCTGCAGCCCCTCCGTGTCCCTCTTGTCGTGCGGGGCCCAGAACTGAGCCCAGGGTTCGAGGTGCGGCCCCACCAGTGCCGAGTACAGGGGGACGGTCACTGTCCCGGTCCTGCTGGCCACACTATTTCAGATACAAGCCAGGGTGCTGTTGGCCCCCTTGCCCCCCTGGGCACCCTGCTGGCTCCTGCCCAGCCGGCCGTCAGCCAGCCCCCCCAGGCCCTTTCCCCCCAGGCAGCTCCCAGCCCCCTGCCCCAGCCCGCAGCGCTGCCTGGGGCTGGTGTGACCCACGGGCAGGGCCCGGCACTGAGCCTGGTTGAACCTCATGCAAGTGGCCCCGGCACGTCGGCCCGGCCTGCCCAGACCCCCCTGCAGAGCCCCCTGCCCCCCGGCAGGTCAGCACTGACGCCCAACGGGGTGTCGTCTGCAGACTGAAGGTGCACTCAGGCCCCCATCCAGATTGTCAATGAAAATATTCAACAGAATTGGCCCAGCACTGAGCCCACTTATGACCTGCTGCCAGCCAGAGGTGACTCCATTTACTACCACTCTGAGCTCAGCTGTCCAGCAAACCTTTTATGCAGCATAGAGCACACCCGTCCAAGCCATGACCAGCCAGTTTCTCCAGGAGATGCTGTGGGAGATGGTGTCAAAGGCTTTACTAAGGTCCAGGTCAACAACATCCACAGCCGTTCCCTCATCCACTAAGCAGGTCACCTTGTCATAGGAGATCAGGTTTGTCAAGCAGGACCTGCCTTTCATGAACCCATGCCGGCTGGGCCTGATCCCCCAGTTGTCCTGCATGTGCCCCGATGGCCCTCAGGATGAGCTGCTCCATAACCTCCCCCAGCACCAAGGTCAGGCGGACAGACCCGTAGTGTCCCAGATCCTCCTTCCTGTAGATGGGCATCACACTGGCTGACCTCCAGTCTCCTGGGACCTCTCCAATTTGCCAGGACTATTGCTAATTGGTTTATGTGAAGCAATTATCCACTTAATGCAATTAAAGTTAAGATTTTTCATACAAAATTTACCACAACAATCATTACCTGGGCCATAGCACAAGAGGGACTTGAATGAAACTTTTGTCTTTGGTTCTCACGTAATATAAGTCTTCAACATGCCAGCAAGTGTAGTAGCCAGTCAGTTGTTATTGTGTAATTGAATACAACATTTAGGTTAATTTGAAGAGTATTTTGCTTCTTGTTTCTGTTTGCATACAGGCACAATTTAGAAGTAAGTGGCATGTAGGCCGCTATTAGTATGTTTTCATTTAGGGCAGTGGGTCCATCACATTGACCTGCTTTCTTCCTCTGCCCACTACCGAAACTTTCTGTTTTGACCGATTAGGAATGCTGATAGATTTTACGCTTTCCTTGTCTTTAAATTTGAGGGGGTTTGCAGAGAGTAAAAACAGATATCTGAAGTTATATAATTTATTTGGCAAAAGGTGGTATTTTCTTCAAGTAAATATCTCTTTTGTTGAAGAAACTGTTTCCAGTTTTTATCAGGAACAAGATGTTAACAAGTTTAGGCTTGTTTTTTCACAACGAAGTACAAGCATACAGAGTATATACTTCTGAAGTACGAAGGTGTGGCAAAATAGCTTGCGATTTACACTCAAATCAAGAACAAAATAGCCTTCAGGCACAACATAATAAAATTCCTAGTTGCAACCTCTGAGGACACATCCCAGAAAGGTATGGAGATAAATATGCGTAGATAACACTGTCAGCTGTGGCTAAGTGATGAAAGCTCTAATATGACAAACTAGATTAAAAAAACCCTCAAGAGGTTCAGGAAGCAGAATTCATCAATGCCAAATTAAGATATGCTCAAATATTTCTTGGAAGATAGAACCTCATTATCCTACTGATTTATGGAGCAAAGTAATGACTATAGACAGCATTGTCTAAAGACAACAATGAGCACTGCTATATCTCAGTAATAATTAGAGTCACATGAAATCTTCCATTTTTTTTTATTGTTCTCAGATGATCTGTAATATAGGAGAGAAATACATTGCACACGGCAATCTAAAATGTAATAAAAATACGTGGCCCAAGTTGCTCCCATATTTAAAATTCTGATTGCAATGCTGCCCACCAACAAAATGATAGTAATTTCTGGAAGGAATTATAAAACCTAAAATACAGCACAAAGCGTTGTTCACCAAATTACTCATTCCATATCCACAATTATAGCCCATTTGTTTTCTTATGCTGGTAACAAAAGATACATTTTAAGATCTGTGCTGTGCTACTCTTCCTTTAATAAATAAAGTGAGCTTTTCAAAAGCTACAAAATGATGCACATAAAAATCAAAACATTTCTACATTTAAAGATTCAATCAAAGACTAGCCATGAATGGTATGATATTAAAGTTTTTTTAAAAATAATCGATTTAGCATGTATTTTTGAACATGATTTGTCACAAATAGCATTCCCAATAGATAAGAATGATTATATGGTAAAGAGCGTAATTTATATATCTCAAGCACTATGCTTTTGTCACTGACATCGTTAAGGAATTTGACACGTTTGCAGGAGAACAATATATGTCAACTGAAATATATACCAATTAGCCATAAATGGGACGCTGAAATGAATGATGCTTGTGCATGCTATACTTACAAGTAATAACATGTGGTTTAAAGTCGCTTGCGTTTTCAAACAAGAATTCTTTTTATGTTGTCATCTAAAAAATCTAATATTTCAAAAGGTCAGGAATAAATAGCACCATTAGCATTAAAAGCTAGCTAAAGGAAAAGTAATTTGTTGTTCATTTAACATTGCATTTTATGTAATAGCTTTGTAAAGTGTTCGGGAGGGGGGGGAGAGGTTTTACTCTGCTAAAACAAGATGACGGCAGCTCCAGTTCATTATTAAAAGGAGATTTTTTTATTATTCTATTGTCAACTTTAACATCTTGATTCTGTTAGGTGTTTGTTAAAATTACATGGGCTGCTGAAGTGGCTATGGCAAAGGATAATGCAGAGAATATCATGACTGTCAAAACAATTGTGTAGGCAAGAATCTGCTTATACTAAGGTAAAGGAACAAAAGACAAAGGAGAAACTCTTCTGCAGTGTTAGGAAGTTAATAACCCTGTTGAGATTTCCTCAGCAGGAGGTACTGAGATCAGGAAGCCAAATTCTAGAAGAGACAAATAGTCAAGGCAGAAGGAAGCAGGCGATGTCAAAGGGACGCAGGGTACATGGAAACTCAGCGTCAGGCGCCAGCTCCTGTGTCTGTGGCTATGTGTCCTCTGAGTCAACCTGTAATTGTTTATCTCCCTGGAGAGGGGATATGTGTTCCCCCTTGGACTGGATAACACCAATGAAGTGTGCAAGCATGTAGAGTCCTGTGGCCAGATTCTCTGCCTCCTGCAGAGCTGTGGCCGTGCAGATGCGGCAAGCCAAGAAAGGCTTTGCAGGAGCAACCCTAAACTGGGCTTACCGCAGCCTGATGCAGACCAAACAATTCACATCCTTGAACTTAAGCCTTACTCTCTTGTTCTACCACTATAAGGCTGACCACAGGTTGGAAAAACTGGAGCCAAAACAGGCGTTAGCTTATACCCCTCATGCACAGCACAGCCTGGGAAGAAACACAAGGAAAACTCAGTGGTGCGCTTGCTGCCGCCATGAGGAGCTGCACAGGGAGGGAAGCAATGTAATGAGGGCAGGATACAAGTAATACCACCAGGGTGAAAAACATCTGGTTTTCCCTCTTGAGAGAAGCTGGACAAGAAATTGGCTTAGCATTTTAATGCCCCACACATCTATGACAGCATAGCAAGAGGTGTCTCCTTTACTAATTCAAATATTTACTCCCTATTAGCTTCCCTAGGGCAAGGTTTCAGGGACTCAGAAAACAGTGATTCTCAAGATCAAAATTTGGAGCAGCACGGTTGGGTAGTGCCTTTTAATCTGGGCAAGAAGCACAAGTGCGATTTAGGTTTGTGAACTTAAAAGCCAGCCTTGCACATCTCTGACTAAAACAAATTGCTGAGGGATATTCTCTTCAGTTGGGTTAAACAAAGGAACAGTTTGGTTTTCACTTGAACTTATTCCAGCTCTGAGCATGCCCACAGGTTGCCAGTCTTCGGTACTGATGGTTCTTTCTCTACTCTTTACAGTCCCCACTCCCTCCCATCACCCTGTGAGAGCTGGCAGAATGCACTGAACTAATCAAACTGCTTCTGTATTAGGAGAGTAGTGCTCCAACACAGAATAAATTGGTTTCAACCTCCACCACTGCAAGGGGAATCTAAAGCCTTGCTAGGGGGTTGATGTCCTTCAGGACAAGGCATTCTGGGGAGGAAATGTCACCCAGAGAGGCAGAGAGAGCAGAGTGCCCCAGTCTGGGGAACCTCAAGAGAAACTGCTGAAGACAAAAGGTCCCAAGAGAGGTAAATCTCCCGGCCCCAGCAGTTCCATGTTTTTTTTCAGTGAGAATGGGGTTCCTCTGGCAGCAGAGGAGAAGCAGGCTGCTTCTCCAGCAGCAGGCTGGGGGAGCTGAGACAGGATCACATAGGGACAGAAATGAATTTGTGAACTACCCTCCCTTCAGCTGAATGTTGTTTATCAAAAATCAGGGAAAGAAGCAACTCCCTCTTTGCATTGCCTTTTCTGACCACATGATCTGGCAGTTTTGTTCAAGGCTGAGGGCCACCACATGGGATTTCAGGACACGTTGGTCATCGTTCCGCTTATAAGCATTTTAGTGAAACGTCATTAACATTTGAAATTTGCTATCCAGTTTGTTTTTCTCAAATTAATTCCACCTAGATCATATGGTAGAAGCTGAGTTTGGCGTTAACACATCAGGATGTGTTACCAGTTCTCCATCACATTCGTTGTTCCATCTCTCACCGGTAATTAAAATTAACCTTCTGTCCTCATTTTGTAACCAGTCACCCTCTTATCTCTGTTTCATCTTTATCTCACGCTAATTCTGAGCTTAGCCTTCAGTTTGATTAAGAACATCAGCTTCATTAATCCTCTCCTCTCCTACTCACAAGCAGGTCTGCTTTCTCATAGTACTGCCTAGGAGCCACTATCCAGATTCTGTTACCTGTCCCCTTTCCTCCTCTTGTCTGAAATAATTTTGAAACAGGTTGAAATCAGAGGAATTTTTCAACAGGTTTTGGCTCATTCACTCCCAAAGCTACTCCAAAAATTCTGTCTATGGAGAGGGTATCTGCAGACTTAACCCCCACCTCCCAAACCAGCAGAAAATCCCCAACACACATCACCTGTATTACAGCTGCAGACTCCAGTGTTTTACACATGACTAGCTTTTATTGGCAGCAAGGTTTTGGGCATCCATATGTGCTGTTAGCAAGCAGTAAGAGTTTGCAGAACATCCTCCCTCACTGTCTCGGAACCACAGAAACGGAACCTGAAGAAAAGTACAAGCTCCTTGAGTTCTCAACATTTGTTGAGATTATACAAGTGGATTTGTTCGATTATAAGTCAACCTTTGTCATTTGACATAACTGAACAGAACATACTTTGAGCTCCTAAGTTTGAAATATTACTGCTGGGGAAAGCATCGATGGGCTGTATTCATTCTGGTTCACTGTCTGCCTGCCTTTAACCTTACAGTTTCTTCCCCCCTGCCCCAGATTTTGTACTACTATCACTATGTAGATGGTCACGACTACTTGTGCAAAGGCCATGAGTCAATAGAAGAGTGAGTACTTATCTACAGGAATATGCATCTGCAATGTATTTTGGTGAATAGGAACTACAACTTGACTTAGGACCTCTGCTTAAAGGCTGGGCTGTAATCATTTTTGCTTTGCTTGTAACTGTTTCCATCTCCCATGTTCTCTTTTAAGTGACGACATCTTAACTATATATTTGTATATAGGTCTAAAACATATACTGTACCTCCTCTTCTAGATACCTAGTCATGGGAGGATAAAATAACCCATCAAGCAAATGAAGGAGTTTGTTTTAAAAAGTCCAGGAAAATGAAGAAAACTGGATCGGTTGATCATACTTCTGAACATCCAAGCCATATTCCACAAAGTCTAGAGAAATAAGTTTTAGCCTCTTTCCCCCAACTTTATATATAGCCTTTTAAGCTCATCTTCCTTGTACTAGTCTTGCTCATTGGAAGGGTAGGCTTATTATCACCATCCTCTTTTGTACAGTCATGATCCCAGGGACCATTAAGATCAATGGAAAAACTTCTGCCGATTCCAGCTGACAGCAAATCAGACATCCTAACGCAAGCTCAGAATCAGGTAACTGTAGAGGAGTGAAGGCAGTGGGTTGATCAGCATTGATAATGTGCAGCTGTGGCCTTGCCTCAGCGGCGGTGGGTTGATTGACCTGGATGATGTGCAGCTGTAGCTTGTTCCTGCTAAATGGTTAAATAGCCCTGAGGATGGTGGGAGAGGGGGTTGGATGGAGGAGGGGCAATATGGCCTGATCTCTGGAGGAAGGTGATACAGCACAGACAGTAGAATCTGACCAATGGTAAAGCCTTGTTGCAGCCTACTAGTTTGTTTGTGCCACAACAATTGGTGCCCTGTGTGAGGCAGACTGAGTTGGACTCCAACAACTGGTGCCCAATGTTGCTGAGACGAGCGATATAACCTGCCACCCATAACAGACACCATGAGAGGTGAGCTGTTGCAGCTAAGCGATGTGGGTGTATTGTAATATTTGTTGTCCATTTTAACTCAAATTGCAACTTTTGGTACCCAACATAGATGGGGACTTATTGATATGGGTACAGAAGAAGAAAATTCCACTTTAACAATGCTTATATTTGAAAAAAGAAATGTAAAGTATAACAAGAATGTAATAAGAACTTTGCTAGGATGATGCAAAGTAAATGATGTGCTAGTTATGCTGAAAAATGTCTCCAGTATTCAGACATGGCAAAGTGCTGGAAAATTTCTTTTTGAGGCTGCCTCGAGGGGTGATAAAATTGCAATTACATTGTTAACAACATGGAGATTAGTCTTAGACTTACTAGAACAATTAAATGTGGACAGCGGGACAAATTCTATATTTGCAATGCTTATGGATATATTTGAAAAAAAGTGTAAAATATGACAAAATGGCAATAAGAATTCTGCTAGTGTGGTGTAAAAAGTATGATTTGCCTGTTACAGTGAAAAAGGTTTTCAGCATTCAGACATGGCAAAGTGTTGGAAAGGTACTTTTTGAGGCTGCCTGGAGGGGAGACAAAATTGCCACAGCTGCATGTTATCAATAATAACCAACCCACTGCCTTCATTCCTTTACAGATAACCAGTTCTCGTGGACAGTAGGAGCTTAGCAAGAATGAGGCTGATAATCCAAGCCGGTACTGCTTTTTCTTACCCAAAGGGCTGTACAGGAAGTCTTTCTTCTGAAGCCTGGAGATATTTAAAGTCTTTCTTTGAAGTTATTTAAGGTAAAGTGTTGAAGTAGTAACGAATTGAACTATGGATGAACAGTTTCTTGAAAGGAAGGAAATGGTTTTCTTGAGAGTTTTTTTTTCTTTTAATGGTTTAAATAGCTTTTCTTGTGAAAATGTTTTCATGCTATGTATAATATTGTCACCTATCTTTCCAAGTAATTTTCGAGATTTTTACAATGGATATACTTACTCTTTTCCAGTTTCTCCAGATTGTACTGTAATAGTTGCAGCCCCTAATTTAGGAAAAGTTGGATTTAACCGGTTGTTGTTCCAAAGAAATTTAACCGTTGTAACTGTTCCAACTTTAACTTCTGCATCAATGAAGCTTGTGTAGGTGTTGTCTGGTTTGAGGGTTCCCCTGTGAAAAATAACATTTTAAGGATGTGAGGCATGCGGGAGTTTAATACTAATTACCAGTCCTGTCAACCAATTGCCTGTGGTAGCAAGTGAGTAGAAAGCTAGCAGAGAGACAGTAGTTAGTTTATAACAGAGATACATTATTGCCAGTTTTCCAACTTAATTCATCCCAAGTCAGTGTTTGTCAGAAGAAGTAAAGGCAGGTAGGCCTCATATGCTGCAGTCATACCTCGCAATGAAGATCCAGTTACAGGACAATCAGTGTGGAGAAGGTAGATCTTGCTCCTTGTTGCTTATGTGCAAAAAACCCCTGCCTACGTAACTGAGACTTTCATTTAATGTTAATTAATTTATGATACAGATGTTGGATTTGTTTGAGGTGGCCAAAAGGATTATCCACCAGCTGCTCAGCCTGGCCCCCTAGCAGAGATTCCCACACTTGCAGCACCATTGCAAGTCAATTGGATGAGTCAATTGTGCATCTGCTCTTGGGTAACCACAGTTTAGAATCTGGCTACTTATTTCATGTCTCAGCAACACAGCAAGCTCTAAATGGCAGCAGTTTGAGACTGGTAATGGCTTCAGCTGCTACATCTCACTGAATATGAGCCAATGCTTCTCTGAGCTTCTCCTTTGTCCCCTCCCACCCCCATGCTCTGAAGGTGAAAAGCTTCTTTCTTATTTACCCTGCTGTATGAATTCAAGAGACATTTGAATATGTGCAGCCTTTATCACTGCACAACTGTTATTGTAGGCGTGACCTGTGAGATACAGAAGGGGGGTGGGGGGAAGCAGAGGACCCAGCAGAACCACCCAGAAGAAACCTCTACAGTTTTAACAAGCTTCATGAGAGAGACAGGATTTTTATTCCTTCCCCTAGCTTTGCAGTTTCTCACTCATTAGCCTTCAGAGGATGATTTTACTCTTCCCTGTATTAAAAGGCTTATGGTAGTGGAAGTAATGAGACACAGGACAAAATCCCTTTGCTGCCTTGTTTCTTTGCTGGATCCGCACTTGTGACTGGTAGGTTAGAGCAAAATTTGCTGTGGGGGAAAAGAGTTCACTTCTGGCATCTGAATTGACACAAGCCCTGCAAACGGCAGCTCAGGAGTGCTGCAGTGCATTCAGCGCTGGCAGACTCTACTCGGGAAAGTGCATGGATGCCTGCAAACTGGAGTCAGCTCACAGCAAACCCCTGCTGTCAAGCATGAAGGTGTGAAGTCCTCCTTGGAAAAGTGGAATCCACATAGCTGTCAATCAACAAAAAACAAAACCAAAAAATGACGTCCCTCAAACCTACATCAAAATGCCTTCCTCCCTAGTTTTCATCGTTTCAGCTATTCTAGTTGAAACAACCAAGAAAAATGCAAAGAAACAAAACCACATGAGGCAAGCAAGCAGCTTCAATGTAAGCAGGCAAAGTTACGAGCCGCAAAAGGTAGATTTTTATATAGTAAATCATGAGATGGATTTAGTTGTAGCCAGCTGTGGCAGCAACATTTTACAACCCTATGAAAGACAAAAAGATGAGAACTCTGCTAGCATAGGTATGGCAAGACCTTAGCGGGCCCCCAAACAAGTGATACCAAATTCTAACACTTTAAAATCCTGTATTCTAGTCTTCTCCCTTCAAAGGTAAACCCAGAGTGAGCGAATTGTTGCTGTGTTTACATCAGGGGTAGAATTTGATCTCTAAAAGAAGACCAATTTAAACGGAAATGTTAACTGAAAATATGAATTAAGCATTCTAGAGAAGTTTATTTTCTATTGAATTTTTAACTTACTTGACAATCTGATGCTGCCTTGTGTTCCCATTGCTTCCATACAGGGCAATGTTTACATACCCTTTTACTTTACTCTTTCCAGAGAGTGTCACAGTTACTTTGTACCTCCAAACTACAGAGAAGAAATACAGTAAGTTAGATTGTACCCAGGGAGAAAGTCTCCAAAATACAAAGTGTTGGCTTTTTTTTGGTCGTACACTGTAGTCGAAAGCAAAACAAAATTATCACTGCCCTTCACTTTCAGCTCAAGGCCACATTATAGGCTGTCTGGGCTCAAACATTGTGCTGTCGCACATGAAGCTTGATGCTTGTTGTTCTTCCTTGCGTTATAACCATGCAAAACAAATACAAAGCGGCAGTGAGTCAGATCTGTCTTTATGTCCTAATGAGATCAACACGAGAAATAGGTTGATATTTGCATTACTTTCTGGGAGGAAAAAAAACCCAGACAGCTAGTCCATAACAAGGTAAACAATGCGGACCTCAGCATTTTGATCATGAAGATTTTCATATATAGTGAAGTTGGAAAGAAGGAGGTGTTAGGAATAAATACCAATACATACCAGAATATAAATAGTGTAGAAGGAATGTAAAAAAAATTCTGAAGCTCAAGAAAAATAGTTTTTGTGGCTGGAAACTTTCTTTTAGCATTCACTTAACAAAAACAGCTTTTCTTCCTCTGATTCTTCTTTACAAAGGCGAAGGAAGAACAGTCTTGTGAGAGATGACATTTAGGACAACTTAGGTTGTAAAGGAAGTCATCTGGTCCATCCACTTCTCAAAGCAAGCCCAGCTGTGACTGGCATGTTCTTGTCCTTTGTCAAACTGAGTTTTGGACATCTCCAAAGATGCAGATTTCCCAGCTTCTCCCTGCATTTAACCACTGTCACTGTGACAGTAATTTTCATACTATTTAATAAGAAATTCCTTAGCCGCAACTTCTGTGCATTGCCTATCCTCACTGCGCCTTATAGTGCTGTCCACTAGACATCTGTGATCTCCGCTAGACTCTACAGTTTGTCAACATCTTTCTTGTACTGGAGGGCCCAAAGCTGGGCACTAGAATTTGAGCAAAAGAGGAAAAGGCATGAAAGACTGAAAAGCCATTGGACTGCTATTTATCTGTTAAAATGAATTGTAAAACAGGAAAATAAAAAGGCTTGTTTACAAGGAGTAGGTAACAATAGAAACTCACGAGCAAAATCCTTGGCCTCTCCAGTATTCAGGTAGAATTTCACAAAATCATTTTTGTATTTCCCTTTGAATTTATCTGCATAGTGACCCATGTTTGGGCATCCCCCTCGTGGGCATGGGAAACACGTTTCCTAGTGAAAACAAATATATCTATTAATAAAATTATCCTCCTAAGGAAAAAAAAATTAGTCATGGGACTTATTTTTAGCATATCCACCTAACTGACCTTGTACCACAGCAACAACAAATTTCAAGTAACTCTTTCTGTGACTTGGGAAAGATCATATAAGCTAGACAGCTTTCTCAAAGGCTCTAATTGTTCAGGGCTCTGTGTTTTTTCTCATGCCATTTAGCTCAATTCAGCTGCATCAGTGACATCCTTGAGTAGTGTTGAACTAGAGCAGGGAGGAGGAGGTGTCCTCCACAGCAACTGATGAGAAAGAATGATGTCCCCTTATACCTTCAGGGTGGGTTAAGAAAGGCTTTGTCTTGACAACAAAGCTCACTGAACCAATATGAGAAGTGTGATGTCTATCAGCTGCTCAGAATGTGTAAATCTAAGCACTGTGTAAGTTTATACCTCTGTCTGGGCTGCCTGCATGATATGATATGAGCCTGTTAGCTCCCTGCTACTCTTAGGCTGTAGTTCCCTATCTCCTGGTCTGGGACAGGGAAGGGCTTCCTGACCTTGGTCCATAAACCTGTCCCTGAGGCCATCTTAAGTCACCAAAGTACTTTGATCACGGACTGACATCAAGTCATGTTATTTTACTTCTTGTTCTTTTGAAAAGAAGACATTTCAGCTGTGTTTGAAAGCTCACCTACTACAGCATGGGATTCTACTCCTTGCTGTTTGAGAAATAAATTTGGTGATTACAGGGACAGGCTTTCCTCCTTACTTGTAACTCTGTTCGATAGAACAGAGCAGGCCTGGGATAGCTCCAGTCGTACCTCAGAGCTGTCACATCAGCACAGAGCCAGGGATGTCCCTGTTTTGTTGTTGCCTTTTCCTACACTGACCCATGTCAGCTGCACGAGCTATAATACTTTAGGATGTCTGACACTTGTCTTGCAGATACACTTGGTGGGTACAAGGTAGCATAAATACATTGAATTTCAGATGTAAAGGTAAGAGCCACTATTTTGGATATGGTCCATCCTGAGGCTCTGAGGAATACTTACGGTTTGAAAAACATCATATGAAGCACAAGAATAGCCTAGAAATCCATCAGGGTAGATAATACTGTCAGAGTAATACTTATAACTCCGCAAATGATTGCAAGCCACAAAGTCCCGAGTTCCTGTGAAAATATATTCCCTGTTTAGTTCTTCCATTCTGTTGCTGTTTGAGGAAAGATACTGGCATAAGCCTTGCTGTGTGATGGGGAGGCATCATTCCTTCTCAAAAGCTTCCTCACAATTCTTGGAGTATCAAAAAGAAAAAAATAAATTTGGAGTGTCAAAAAAAAAAAGTTTTGAAGCTTGTTTTTGTAATGAATTGATGCCCTAAGGAATGTCACTGACTCAACAGGTATAAAATGTAAACTTGAAATGCTTTGTGGAGACTGACTGTGCAGCCCAGCCCAGCCCCTGCCCTCCCCTCACAAACACTTATTCAAGCAATCTGACCGAGTTTCACAATAGAAATGAGAACTGTGTGAAGCAGGTCTTTTGTAGGCAACAGTTACATTACCATAACAAAAGAAAACCGAATGAAAAGTATTCAGCTTCCTAGGGCAATGCTGATTTGCTCCAGCTGAGGACTTCAAAACAAAATTATTGTTATTTGGGGAGTGCTTAAGGAAGGGAGATTCTTAAAATTAAAATAATGAATATATTATTTTCCTTTGTGTTGACTTTATTTTCCTGACTTTAGGTTAAAAAGATCATCATATAGAACACAGTTATTTCTTTGTGCTTTAATTCCCCATTATCGATAACAAGTGTACACACACACACAAAAAAAAAGTAATGCCTCTAGCTGCATTGAATAAAACCTGGAGAAAAAAGCTAGTTATCACAAATAAGTTCATGGATTCTCAGAATTCAAGGTGTTTTCAATAATGTAAGAAAGAGCTCAGATAGTATACTGAAATATCTCCACAGCAGAAATCTTGATTTGTTTTTATTTTTAATGTTATGTGCAGTTTAACTTTATAAAGACATAAAGAAATTTCCTTATACTTAGAGCTTTTTTTAGAACCACGTAAAACAACAAAGAGCATATTTGAGCAGCTATGTGCCAATCTTTTTTTAGCTGACTAAAAATAAACACAATGATATTGCTTTAGTGCAACTCAGATTGGAATAGTTAAGAACAATTAATTTAATATTTTTTAATTATGTCAGAAGAATTGCAGCTGCAGATACCCTAACAGAAGTAGCTGTGAGCATCATTGCCCTACTCCACCCAGTAGTGCTGCTGGTCACCTAAATAGAAACAAAAGTAAATGTGCTGTTACAGGCCCTTCAAAATTTTTGGCAGCGTTTCAGTAACTTTTGTTTGTGCTATTAGATACTTTAGAGGAGGCATATTTTCCAGAGGTAAAGCCTTTGTCTTGTTTATCTGGAAAATGGTGCTTTTTGAGCACATTAACATTGTCACTGCACTCTGCAGCTGCCATTGCTGGTGGACACAACAAAAGCTAATGCAAAACACCTGCATTAAGAAAAAATTAAGTTGTTACATTGTGAGGGGTGACCTTCCCCTGAATTAGTAATGTTATCAGCATACTTACCTTCCCAGATGCCGTCAAGATCTACAATCTGTGAAACAGGGTTCTTCCCACACCCTGGCATTTGCTTTCCTCCGTTTGGATAAAAGTCAAGATGTCCTATAGCTGGGCTCATGCCAAAACCTGAAGCATTTAAAGCAGGGGTAAGTATGTTTTAAAGTAATAATGTCTCACACCTATAGCTGCTGGCTTGAAGCTTGTTTATGCTTGGTATGTTAGGATATGGGCGGTTAGTGACCAGTATGGTGTGTTTGTTCTGCGGCTATGATACAGCACAACTGGGTCTTGATGCCATAGGGTGTAAATCGTTCTGTATTAATACACCAGAGCTAAATACCCACCTAAGTAGGGGATTGTGGGAGCTGAATCTGTGTGGATAACATCAACAAACTCTGCATCAGATTTATCCAGTCTGACTTCAGTTGAAGTGCCTTGAAAATAAGGTTGAGCAGGGTCTAGTCCTGAAGGAAAAAACTAGTGTTACACATAGCTAAAGAGATACAGATGTATCATTTTACATAACATTATGACTGTGTATAATTAATATCACATACGTAGCTGCCTACAGTTCCTTGTATCTAAGTAATATAGGTATTAATAAAATGGTGATGTGCATTCTCTTTTACCAAGCGACTTTTCTCTCAGGAAGGAGAAAGTGTGACCTGTGTGAAGCCTATTAAATTTTACTGATTTAAATCAATATTGAATCCCAACACTTGGATATAATTTTTTTTAATTGAATTTCACTTTAATAATATTGCTCAAGTTAAGGTTGCTGTGTCTGTATCCTATACAACTGATCTACCTGCATGGTTTCTAGGTACCTTGTTTGAGAGCACTTAAGCAGGAATTGATGCTGATAGCACTCCATGTGCTTGGAGGTGTTGAAACCAGTCTGCCTACTTCTGACTCCAGTCAGATTTTGGAAAAAACATTTAGTTTTGAAGTGATGATCAGAAAATGGAGTTTATTTCCTTCCTAAATTACTGCACCAATTTCAGGAGCTCATAAAGTCTTGTGAATTGCACAATTTCTACTGCCTTATGCTTGCATCTCTTGTTGTCCCTGGGCAGCAGATTTGGTTCTGCTTTTAAACTGAATTTTGTAGACTATTAGTCCAAGGTTCACCAAGCCTGAAATCCCTGAGGAAATGTAACAAATGAAAAGGAGTGCGTTAATAATATCCAAAATTGTCTTTTGTGTATGAAAGGTCACTCTGCTAAATGCATGCTGCCCTTGGCACTGACTGCATAATGAATAAGGAGATCAAGCCCATAGCTTTAAAAACATGTTAAAAAATTGCTGAAGAATTCAGACTGCAGGGTGAGTTACCCATATTTTGAGAAAGGAGTGGTTTGGTCACAAGTTTAGCTGATAATACTGGTTTTCAGTTTTGCTTTCTGGGAGAGTATTGGAGGTTTTAGAACACCTGAAATGGCAACTGTGCTTTGTGGGGTCTCTAGAATATCTTTTTTAGAAACTACTTCTTATTGCAATAAATATGGCTATTTGATTGCCACTTGCTTTTTTAAGGAGTCAGTTAAAGAATTTAAGAAAGGTGAGGGCTCTCCCTTGAAGAACAGTGCAGGGATGTGGCAGATGGCTGTGCGGTGGCTTTGTTGCACTGATGCTCCTGCTGCGGGCAGAGGCAGCTTGTGCTTCCACGGAGCTCTGCTTTGCCTCTTGGCCATACGTGTTTTCATCACTTAAGTCATCCGTGTTGCAAAATGGTTCCTTCAATAGTCATTTGCTCTCAGCTAGTGTGGGTAGAGAGCAGATTACAAGCCAAAGGATGCTGAATCATGAAAAGAAGCTCTTGGATCAAAAGGAAGATGAAAATGCTTCTGGCCAATAGTCACAGAGGCTTGATCTGTTATATCTTGCAAGACACAGACACTATTTATGGGACCACTGGAGGATGTCCAGAGTCTGAGTAGTCAGAGAAACGTGGACAGCTATAAAACAAACCAGAACCAAAAATGCCTTCTCTGAAAGAATTGAGCAGGAAAACCTGGCTCAGCAGTAGCGAGAGGCTTTCTCAGAGCACAGAGTGTGCAACTTGCAACAGGGAAAGACAGCAGAGCAATTTGGTACTGGGGGGGTGGAAACTGAATCGGCTGACCAAAAATTAAGAGAACAACATCATATTCCTTAAAAATGTCTAAACTCAGAACTGTGGGAACACTTAAAAGGGACAGGCAATTACTTAGGAATATAGTGATAATGGGGGGGTGCTCGCTGCTCAGTTAGCTCTGACATTATCTGAGAAGTAAGAGAGGGCTCATGTAGCTCAAACTAATACAAGTTGTATGAACATAACGCCTGTGATCCCCTTCAGAAAAAAAAATGGGGGGGATTAAACTGAAATCTCTCTGTCTTTTTAGGTATAAATGCAGTTTCTTAATAAGTCTACTTGAATTTGGGCAGATGGTATAATCCTATTTGATTCAGTTTTTCCTGCCAAGGAGTTTTAGCATATCAACCATTAAGTGAAGAAATGAAACTTTAGAAATTTCACTGGAAAAAAAAAAATTAATTACTATTACTGTACACTACTAGATGAGAAGTTTATGTAGACATAGCAAAGGAAAGTGATAATAGGTGACACATCAGGAAGGTTAGCCTACTACTTCTGAAATGTCAGGTTTAATCCATCCTTTGCTGGAAAACGATATTTGTTAGCAAAGCTACAATATGAAATAGCTAACTGCTTACTGTTGTGCTGCTTCTAGCATGCTTTGGAAGGACCTGCAAACAGTGGGTGACGCTGCGCATCAGATGTGCTGCTACGTAACAGGCCAGATTAATGAAAGGTGAAAATGGCAGGAGAAAAGCTGCTAGGACAAGGCAGGCAGGGATTGTCCTGCTGGTCTGTTTATTATATTAGTATTGGACAAATCATTATGAAAAATAACAATCGCAGCTAAAGCTTCGATAAAACTTGTACATTAGTTATTATGAGTATGTTTTTAGCAGCAACAGTGGAACGCTGTTACATTACAGAATCACTCCTGTCCTGCTCCAGACTGGCACTGGTCTGGGCAGTGACACCACTGGGTAAAGCACCAGAAAGCAAGCCCTGTAGAGATGCCACAGCCATTAATGTTTAACAGCAAGTCAACTGATGTGTTGCATCTGTTAGCTGTATAGAGCTTTTCCTTTGCTGTGTAAACGTATGCAAGCAAAATAACCACCATGCTGATGGTTTTCCCCTGCTTACCAGGGCTGTGCTCCTTGGTGTACTGTGAGAAGAGGCTAAGTCACAGTCAGATATGATTGTAAAAGAAAGTGAACACAACATTTTGTTAAGCAGTGGTGTCTTTAGTATAAGCTGTGACTGAAGTCACTGACTTACCAGTTATTCTGCCAATCCCTGGCTGCCTCCTGCCAGCCTCACCTGCCACGTGTGCTCCAAGGCTGTGGCCAATTATGTGAACGTCAGCTGGAGAGTATCCATATTTTTCCTGAGAAAGCACCAATATGAAAAGTTACTACATCTGTTTTTATCAGCAACAGGGAAGAGTAAAAAGGGGCTGAAAATCTGCTTTTGACTACAGACTGGGGAACTCCTATAGGATTTGTAGGATCTGTTTGCCAGTTTAGGTACTTATGTCCAATACATAGATTTTTCAAAGGTGCTGCCCTCATTTGAAGGCTGTTAGAACTCTAGACAGGTCTGTCAATAGTGTCCTGAGAGGATTTGCATCCGTTTTCCATCCTGGCCCCATTAAGTTTCATGGGATGCTCATCTCGCTTGTAGGATTCAGCCAGGCAGGAGCTCTCAGTTACACCTGGCAGGTCAGGCACCACGTGCGGCTGGAGGGTGTGAGAGGAGAGAGACCTTCAGCCTTTTGGACGGTGCTTCAGTGGCTGCAGTGCAGATAGGGAGAGGCATGGGTCGGAGCAATCCTAGACTTCTACACTGGTACTGCCCATTGAAGTAATTTATAGTTCTTTCATGGGAAGTGTGTGTTGAAAGCACTTGGGTTAAAAGAAGGCTTTGAACCAAGCATCGCCTCCCATGTGGGCTGGCTGAGGAAGGGGGCGTGTGGTACCCTCTGCAGATTTAGGTGGTGTGCACAGGGGCTTTCCCCTGAGGCGGCTGGGTGCATCCTACTTGTCCCCAGGTGGTGTTGCTGACCAAGAGAGAGCAGCTGTCCTTCAGCTGCTGCCAGCTGGTTTTCTGGCATTCTGAAGAGCCCTTTGGTAGGTTTTGTCTCTGTGAAAAGGCAGTTTGCTGTGTCCGTTATCTCTGCATATTTAATGCTACACAACACTTTACATCTGTTAACACCTAGGGAATACCTGTTCAGCTGTACTGTGGGGATGGCTCATAGAACTTCATATCCCTAGGCTGGCTAATCCTGCTGTTATGATATAGTTCTCTAACTTAAAAAAAAAAAAAAAAAAAAAAAAGTCTATTTACCGCACAACTTCTAAAATAATCACTGAGTAGAAGAAAGTTTTCTCCTGGTTACATTCACATTCATGAGATTTCCTGAATCTTCTTTCAAATCAGCATTATAACTATAGCTTTATAACCACAAAGATTCTTACCGTGAGAACTTTTATAAAATAAGCTATTTCAGCACCCACAACACGGACGTTGTTCGATGCCTGGGTGTACTGACATCTTGCCCCTCTTTTCCAGTTTATGCAAATGCAGTTCACATCTTCCACAGTAAGCATCCTCTGTTTTGTAAAACAAAAGTAAAAACCAAAGAGCTTCACAGTAAATACAAAGTGGAATTGATTCTTGTTGCTTATTACAGCTCAACTTATATATGTTGCATGAATTTGTATGAGAACATTTTAAGAACCAAAACCTTAGTGTATACATGTGGTCATACCTACTCACAGGTGTGCTCACACAGTGCTCATAGGGACACAGTACCGAAGTAGGGTTGTGTACTGTAGTCATGGCCACACCGTCATTTCAAATACCCATAGTGGTCTTTTTTTGCAGAAGGGAAAACAGTATTAATACTGATAACTCTAATTTTTAATTTCAATGAAACTTTGTATGTGACATTAAATAAGAGCTCTACCCGTGTACCGATTCACTTAAGTGATTTAAAAGTACTTCTTTAATTCAAATCCAGTTAGAACTTATATTTTTGATGACAAAAACCAAGTGTTTTTCTGATACAGATTTGTAAGAAACTGTGTTTTTGTAAGAGGATGCATAAATTGCTGGTGTCAGTGAATACTCATTTCAGATTTATGGTTTTATTTGGGAATATGTATGTACAGACAGATACTTTATTGCCTGCCACAGAATCTGAAGCTTTTGCTTTTTCCCTCCGAGTTGGATTGTTTAGCTAAATGTATTTTTCTTTAACAGTTTTGGTATATTTATTTTCCTTTGCTTTGTGTTCAGACACTATAAAGCATCCAAAATGTGTTACAACTGGCAAAGGACAAAAAAGGCAATAGAAGTGTCTGTGGCTATGTTATAAGTGGTAAAAATAAATGTGCAGATAGGATTATTACTTAATGGGAGGGAAAGTATATAACAGATAGACATACGCAGGGTGGTGTAGTCGCAATCCCATTTGTTCCACTCCTTACTGAAAAGATTCACTGAGATCAAGTTAAAAGAAATATAGTTGGAGTATTGTGATAAAGCATAGGCCACCATAAAAGAGAAAGAATCTAAAGAATTATCTCATACCTCTACATCCTTGTGGAAATTGATCAAAAGGATTTAAGGGACTAGCTGAAGCAAAATGTGAGCTATCTTGTTGATTGTGAGGTTCTAGAAAAAAAATTTTTTTAAGAGTAGAAAATAGGAGACTGAGAATTATAAAATCATCAGTCTGCTTCTGATACTTCAAACAAATTATCAACTAACAAATCCAACAATCATTCCTCAATTTCATAAAGTGATTTTTTTTTTCAGTGAGACACTGCCAAATACATCTATATTCTTTTGACCTAGTATCAAAGAGAAGGAGGTAATGGGGGTGCAATAAATGTGAAATACCTTCATTGTAGTGGACTTTCATATTGTTTCTCACAGTGTTCTCATAAGTAAAATAGGAATATAGACTTTAAACAAAACTGTAGTTGTGTGAATAGCTAGCTGGAAAACTTTATCATTAAAGTGTCATATGCCATCAACTGGTACTTCACTCTGTGCTGTATAACTAGTAGCTTTCACTAGCTGCAGCTGCAATAAAAAGCATGTTTATAGGATCTGAGAAGCCCGCAAGCTGGAATTGCAACTTTGTTTGGGGAGAGGATTAAGAAATAACTTGGGGAATTAGCACGAAAGTCAATAAAGCAGAGTGCTTTACTTCATTCACTGTTCATAGCAAGTCCTAGATTGAAAGCTTTGTTCAAAATGATCCCACTGAGGTCCCTTCTGGATGTACGTTTGTACAGCTTTATTGCTTCTGTTAACGGTCAGCCCTTGTCCTCAGCCTCCAACACTCACGTGGCAGCCCATACCTTTGTGCTGGACTTCCCACATCTGGAAACCTGTCTTTTGTCTGGAGAAATATGATGCAATAGCTCTGAGTCTACAGCTGTTTCTGGAATTGCCCTAGTTCCTAAGCAGTATCTTGCTCCAGGGGTTGCATTGTTTTTACCAAGAAAAAGGACGCTTATTGAGCCAAATCCTGTTGTCACTTGCTTCACTGAAGAGAAATGAATGGATTTATGCATTTTACCTCATGCTTTTCCTCAGGGTACAGAGCTACATATTTAAGTTGCTAACAATTAAAAAATGTGGCCTCTTTTTTACCCTCCTTATCACTACAAGTACCATAAGAGAAATCAGTTAGAAATAGAGAAAACAAACAGTTTATAGGAATGTGTTTATAAATGCAAACCAAGAACTTCACAGGGATAGGATTTCCCAGTGGTACCTACCTTGCACATGTCTGACAGCCAGTTTTCTTCTCCGTTGTCTATAAACCCATGTACGATAAATCTGGTTATCCTACTTTTGTTAAAATTGGAGTAGTCAATTGTTGAGGCATCAACTGCAGAGATCTCCTGTTTTCAGATATTAAATTTATAAACATTTAAACCTGCTTTCTGTAAATAGTGTATCAGGATTGCAAAGACCTGAATTATGTTTATCTGTACAGGCATTCAAAATGTATGCAACATTAAACTCATCTGCAAGCGGCTTAAGGTCTGTATCTCCATTCAAAGCGGGCTTTGAACACATCTTAGCACAGCACAGACTTTACTTTTAATGTGTTTTCATCTTACCTGTGGAAAAAAAATTGCCCAATGATTCTAAAAAGGCACAGTTTCCGAGTACCTTTCTATGGCCCTACAGAAAACATGAGGGTGTGCTGCTTTGTGAGGGATGGAAAAGGATGTGAATTATGCCCCAGAGACCCTGCCACGGAGCTGGAATAGGTGGTCTCCTGAGTAAAGTGGAGGTCTGGCCATTTCTAGCACTTTCCAGGAATGCAGCTGGAGTCTGTGCTCATTTATTCTTTTTGAATGTGATTTACTAACATTTAAACCAGAATCATTCTTACTTGAAAGCTGTTAGGATTTCTTCTTGTGTATAGGAGAAAGTGAATGTCTATCTTTTTTGGATCCCAAGGTAACTTATGGACAGGTCTTTCTGTAGTCCCAGACCATGGTATATCATCTGAGAAACATCCAAGCCTTTCATAGCAAACTTCTTTGCCTGTAGCACACAGATGAGATCAATAATATGTGAATAAGCAAAAATGGTGAAGCAGGCTAGTCATAACTCATACCATCTCTTCTCTGGAGGTCTCTTGGTTTATTGAAAATTCTATGGTTTACAGAAAGCAAAGCCCAGCAGTTGCCCTCTCTCAGCTCTTCAAAGGCTGTTTACCCCAAGGAAAGAAGTCACCTATTGCTCATCAACAAAGTACTCGCTGCAGTTCCTCTGTGGGTATCCTGTACCATACCTTGGGAATCTTTCCCCAGCTGTTGCCTTGCCTAAGGCAAAGACAGCTGATGAGTTGCTCCTAATACCAAGCCAAGATACTGCAAATAATCAGCAATAACTGGAGACTGTGCTGAACAGCTGATGACATGAGAAGTCTTATACTATACAAGAAGTGGCGGCTTCTGAATATAAAGCTATACCCTCATGAGACTGCCTCTGTCCCTGCCCGCCCCCCCGCCCCCAGCTTTTTCCTCTATTTCCATCACTAAAGCAGAGTACACCAACATACACTCAGGTCTCTCCATTCTTGTATAGGAAAGTGAACTATGTAACCTCAATCAGTAAGTTTTAAGACACCATAGTGTAGAATGATGTCTCACAAAATATAGCAGCATAGAAAGGCTATATAAAGACTAACCCCATATGCTTACCTTCTGCTATGCTGAGCAGAAATAGTGCAAGTATCCAAATTCCAAGCATCTAGAACAGTAGAAAAAGAAGCAGTTAGGATTTGCTAACCCATTAGCAAGTGGACTTAGCTTTCTGGTGCTGAATTTCGACCAGGTGAAAAGGGTGCTGTGTCCATCTTCTCTGCAACATGTCTTTAGGACTGCTGTGTATGTGACACATATGAGTCAGCTTTATGTTTGGTTGCTCCACTAGTGATTGTGGGACTCCTAAATCTACTAAAGCACAGCTTAAATCCAGTGTGATTTTTGTCCTGTTGAGGCTATGCTTCTATCAGATGTATGGTAGCTACTATAGAACTAACACAAGGACACCAGTGTGAGCTGCCATCCCTCTTTATACTGCTGTCTTGGGAAGCTGTATACCTGATGAGATAAAAGAAAAACCCCTAAACCTGAACTACTTACTGTGCAGCTTTGAAGCTCCATGCACTAATGTGCAAACTTTGCATCTACTTTTTATAGTCTGCTTTATCCTTGGAAATGTTCCCAGAAAGATAGGAACATTTATTTCAGATTATAGTTTCTAGCTAAGCTGCAAAACAACTTTAGTAGTTGGTTTCTCTGAGAACTCCAAAACCTGTGGACATGGATTTCTTGAATTAGTGTGCTGGAGCCCAGAATAAGATTGGAGCTCCAGAGACTGGGTAATTCCCAGGCAGCAACACATCAGAAATGGGATATTAAAGAGAATTATGTACATATTTAGGGGATTGTCTGGGCTGGGAAGGCTTTTGTTCTTAGTGTTATGTAGTGGGGATGCAGGGGAACCTCTCCCTTGTTCTGCATCAGGTGACTTTGGATGTGGAATGCTCCTGTGCTGCTGGGTCTTTTGTGCCCATTTCCTGACATCAGCTCAGTTTGGTGAAGCCTTATACCTCTAGGAAAACTTCATAGTGAAAGAGCCTGGCCTCCTGGTGTTTCTTTAGTTTCCTTGTTAAAATAAACGGATGTAGAAGTACAATTGTCTACCCCTGTGGATCCTTTCTATACTACCCATGCAACCCAAGGCTTGAGAAAGTTCATCGCTTAGAGAATGGCTAAGATCAAACATGCTGGAAATATATACAAATAGCATACAAAATTCCCTCAGACATTGTGACGTGACCGCTTTGTAAAAAGTGAAAACCAGCATGTGCAAATGAACAGAACTAGGTTTGGGACCCCCTTGGTCCCGTTCATCTCCAGGAGAAGGCTGTAAGTGAACTCAAGACGAAATGAGACCTCATCTAACTCTTCGCCTAGAAAGCTTTTGGCTGTGGCCATATATCTTGGCAGAGCTGACATTGCCTAATCTCTACCTCTGGGAACGACCAAATGGGTACCAGCTGTGTGTATAGCTATTACACTGCTATCATCCATGCTAGTGGGTTTATTTCTTTAAATAGCAGTGAGTTTTTAATTTTTCTAAAACATCACCTTTGATCCTAATTTAGAGCTCAGTGCTCCCATCCTTAATTTAAGTAACATTTCAGTTTGTAAATAAGCTCATATTGATGACACAGGAGAATCAGTACGTGCCCTAGTACACCGATGAGTTTTAGCACTTGTTCAAAATGAGGGGGAACAGGCTTTCCTATTTAGTTTAAGAGCTGATGGAAAAGATTCAGGTTGGGATTTTATCATAGTTAGTCTGCTGCTCCTATTCAACACAGGGCAGACTGAATAACTAGACACTTCCTTAGGCCATGGTCAGATGGGCTTCAGCTGCTTGCTTCCCCTTCAGGAAGAAGGAGTAAGGCTGGGATGCGTGTCCTTCGGTAGGATGCAGGCTCCTGCAGGAGCTGTTCTGATCCTTGGGGCCTCACGGTCAGGTGCTGTCGGAAGAAAGACGGCTTTTGAGAAAGAAAGTGATAAATAAAGGCCCAGCTATGTTTCTGCAGTCTGAAGAAGCTGTAGTCTGGAAAAGGAAGCAGGCAGAGGAGAGGACTGGATTTCTGGTGCTGCAGGACACCATGGCACTCTCCTGGGACACGGCATGGTGCTTCCCGGCATTGTTCATGCTTCCCTTGTCACCTGTCAAGTCCCCAGGGGACGTGCAGTCTTCAGGACTCCAGGTTTGTCTTGGCTGAACCTCAGACTTGTGTTTAATTATGATTTTAGCTTCATACAAACTTGGTTAGTGATTAGTCAAGGATACAACACTGTCGCTCTTTTTTTAAAAAAAAAAACAACATTATTTCATTCAGATATTTATACTTGTTATAAATGCATTCTCAATATTGTATTTCTGCTCCCATTTTCCCACGCTTGATAACTGACATACAAGCACTTGGGCAGATAACTTCTTCACTCCTATTTCTTAGAAGTTTATTAACTCTTTCTTCCTATTCATTAACTTATAGTTTGGTTTTTATACTTGGAAAAATATCCACTGTCTTGGTCTCTTAAAGCTCCAGGTGTCACACTCATGCCAGACCTTGCAGAGCAGTAGTGTTAATTTTAATGTGAAATAGTCAATTCCAGGTTTTACAAAGTTATTCAAAGTCAGGGTTTCTTGCCAGGATTTTCAGGGGCCACGGCAAAGGTACGTGTTTGAACTCAAACAGTAGCCAGCAGCTGTTTGGTTTCTTCTGAAGTGGGGAACACTTGAGGTTTGTCTTCAGCTGTTGCTTCCCCAGACGTGCAGTGTACAAAGGGCTATCCTAAACTGCTGAAGAGATCCTGGTCTTGTTCTGCTCCTGCCTCACCCCAGAGTGTCTTCTGAGGGCAGTGCTCTTGTGTGGGGCTGGAAAGCTCTGGGCGTTAGTGCAGGCTGCAGAAAGGAGGTGTTTGGGACCGTTCCCAGCCGGAGCGGTGTGCTGAGGTAACGTGCTGCCTTGAGAGTGTTTGACGGATGGGAAATGTGGCAAATAATCAGTGTGGTGGGAAACAGCTCTTGCCTTGAGGCACTGGCAGAGTAAGTCTGTGCAGTGTTATAAATGTATGTTAGCCTATATGATTTCCAGTTGCTTCCATAGTTACAAGCACAATAAAATGGGCTCAAACATGAAAAACATTGACAAGTGTGTTTGCAAACAAAAAATAAAAAAAAACAACAGGCAGTTTGATTATTGCTTTAATAGCTTTGTGTACCAATGTTCCCATGTGCAGGACTGATGGTTTGCTCAGCTGCTGTGTACAGAAAGAACAGTTGTACTCGGTGACCTCTAGCAAGGTGTAAGTAACTGAGGAACTCCATATGTGACAGTTCCACGGCCACAAAAAGTTGACCTGAGAAGAAAAAACCCACTTGAATCAGGATTTATTTATCTCTTCCCCCCCACTGAGAAAAATGAAAGTCAGCTGCCATCTTAAGGGTTGTTAGTTTGATCCGTAACCCTACTTAAGCCTTCCTGAAAGCTTGTGCAGAATACATATTAACAGTAACGAGGTAAACTTCCTGCTTTTGGGGGCCAGAATACAATCAATCTCTAGGTTCGCCCGTATAGAGCTCTAGATAAGAAGTCAGAAAGGCTCTTGTTAAGCTCCCTTTATTTAGGCTAGGTGCTTAACTAGATTGCTCCAGTCATAGCTTTGCAGCTTTTTTTAGGAGCTCACACAAAGGGATTTCATCAGCTTCTCTAAATAATCCCTACCAATGCCAAATGATGAGGGAGTTTTTTTCCAAATACCTAACCAATATTTGTCCTGTTGTAAAATACATCAATTAAACCTTGACCTAAACCCAGTAGGTATACGGAACGGTTGACTGTGGCCCTTCAAAGACAGCCGATGTCTATATCTTCATGCTCCTCTCCAGGCAGTTCTTTATTGAGAAACACATTTCCTTCAGCTGTTCCACACAGATCAGGTTTTCTAAAGGTCTTTTGCTATTTTTCCAGACTTCAGTCTCTGTGCATTGTTCCTGAAAAATACCCTTCAAACTTGAAAACGACCCTGCTTCTGATTCCAGTCTTATGCTAGTTATTCAAATTATAATAATTACTCCCTGGATCTTCTATACAATACTCCTGGGAATGAGACTTGTTTTATCTTGGTTTGTAATGGTTTTGCTCTGGCTAAACAGTATGCATTTCAAATTATTCACTGCTGTATTCTTTTCCAGGCAGTTATTCTCTGGTTCGTACTTGAACATTTGATTTTTCCATCCAAAGTGTAATACCTTGTCCTTGTAATTACTGAAATTCACATTGTTAGTTGAAAACCATATGTCCAGTTTACTAAGATCATATTCAATCCTGTCTCTCAGAGTTTTTGCACTCTTTTCCCATTTCTTCTGACCTGTAAAAGGAATATACTTACATATGCCCATCTTCTCCATGAATTATCTTGATAGTTTCTGCTCCCAGTCTTGCCCAGAGCAGAGTAAATATGGCTTTATTCCAGAGAAATTCAATTTCTTTGATATGTTTGGGGTTAATTTCAACATCAAGGTATTTTGTATAAACTTGATCTTGAGAGAGGAGTCCACTGCAAATAGAATGAAGACAGCAATGCTAAGTTTAAAGTTTACCAAACTAGATCACGTTCATTGCAAGACTGGGGTTTTCCCCTCTGTTACAACAGAAACTTGCACTTTTTCTGTTATGCCCTGAACAGGGAGAGGAAGAAAAACAACACTGGAAACTTTAAATGTGCATGTAGCAGGAGGCTACCGGGAGGTGAGGGTGAGGCTGGGGCTGCCTCCAGCACCCACACGTGCTGGGTTTTGCAGGTATCACCGCAGGTAAGGCTCTGCAAGAAGTTCTTGGGAGGATTTTGTAGATAAGCTGGGAACTTCTGTGGGGCTTTAGTCTGCATGTGCACAAAGAGGATGGTGAGAGAACATGTGGAAGTGCTTGTTTCAGAGGAGGTACAGAAGGCAGTAGGAACTGCTATTTTGATAGTAGGAGATGGTATGAGGGGTGAATGAAGCTCACTGGGCAGACTATATAGAAAGTGTGCCATTTGTATAGTAGTGATGTCTTTAAATATATCCTGGGGAGGAAGGAGGTATCTACTTTGCAAATTTGGTAAGTGCAGACATAGGATTGCCTTGAATGAGATCACACAGCAGCTCGTGGGCAGAGCAGAGCCTTGTCAGTATGTGGAGTCAGTATGCTGATGTGTGTTGCCACAAGGTGTGGGAGTGAAGCGGTTGTGCTAAAGTGCGTATGAAACAGGTGAGCACTGCATGAATTATGTGTATTCCAGAGGTGTAAGTTCATTTTGTTGTCTGATTTTGTTTTTTTAAGACCAACTCAAGAAACACAAAACTCATGAAGTGATTTCCATTTCCTTTTACAACCATCTATTTGCCCTCATGCTCATCGGTCTTACCTATGTGATAATTTTTTTCATATCTGATGCTAAGCAGAAGGTCTGCAACACAGAATAAGTGTTTGTACTACTTAAATATGTGGAAAATGTGTAGATTAATGTTAGCAGCATTAAATGCTATAAGGGAGTATTGATTTAACTTACCTGGTAATTTCATACTCTTTTGTGTTCCCCTCTGTGTCATGGAAAACAAGGTTTATGTCCCCTCTTGTTTTCTTTACACCAGACAGTTTGATAAATACTTTTTGTCTCCAAGCTGCATAAAGAAAAGCAAAATAAAACTAGATTATCATTGATATGAAAGATGCTAGTTCTTTTTTCTCCTAGCTGGAATTAATTCGTGTTAGCAAATAAAAGGCTCAATGAGCTTGAATTTTGATAACTAATGTAGCATTTCTTGTCAGAGATGTTAGCAGTTGTTTGTAGAAACAACACAAGTGCATGGCTGTAAATCACAGCAAGGCAATCACTTTTCAAGCATGTAAACAACTGTAACAAACCTCCACTTACCAGTAAAAGGTGGGTCTGCTGCTGTATTTAAAAAATACTTTTGGTTCACTCGTTTCAGTTTGGCTGGGAATTTGTCAGCATAGTGCCCCATCATTGGACATCCCTCCTGTGGACATGGGAAACAGTCTCCCTAGGGAAAATAAGAGCATCAGTTAATAAGGAGTATATATGTATGTTTTTTCGATGTAGCTCTGACAAAATTAGGGCTAAGGATGCTGTTCTGATCTTGCAAAGCTGTGGCAGTGCTGTATGTTGTCATATCTTACCACCAAAACCTGACAAACTTAATTCAGATAATGGTTTATGCACCCATGCATATGCAAAGATGGTATAGAATAAGCAGGTTTGATACCTGTCTGGATGACGGTCTGAAATTCTCTAGCTCAAATGTATTTCAGCTAAAGTCTAGGACAATATAAGCCAGTTTTACTCTCCTAGTGGAAAGGAACTTGCCTGCATCCACATTGCAACACCATATGGGGGGCAAAAAAACCAGGAGCATCATTCATAAGTGCATTTGCTTAGGTGGTCTGATCAGTGCCCAGTGTACACTGCAGAACAGTCAAGGGTTCTGGAGGCTCCAAATCTCTCTTCTTCCAGCCAGGAATTAGTAGGGTAGGTATGTCTAACCTACATGCTTGCTGCATAAAGGTTTAGGGTGAGAACTGCATAGGTTTTAATTTCCCACCCTCCCACCCCCCACCCATTTTGGTGATATCATCTGTGCCTCAGGATTCATTTTCCAGACTGGAATACTTGATGGAGTGACTGTACACTGTGCCTCACTGCGTGCTTCCTCCTACCAAACCACACCGTAAGAGTGCAGCCACCAGCATCCAAGTGCTCTGTGCACATAGTGGAAGCTAGGATGAGTGCAGAGACCTGGTTTATTTTCTTTACAGCTCACCCATTCCTGGGCTGATATACTTACTGACTCAAAGGATTTGTACGTTTCACAGGGATATCCAAGGTATCCAGTAGGGTAGAGTATACTTTCAAAATAAAACTCATGGCTGCGTGAGTGATGGCACCCCCCAATGACTGTAGTATCTGTTGAAACAATGTTTATGAGCATCTGTGAAATAACCTCCTGTTATCCTGTATAAGAGTTGCACTTGCCTCGCCATTGAAACAACTGAGGTACAGAAGAGAACCGCAGTGTGGTCTTGTAATATTTTTTTTGTCTGAATTTATGCATTTCTAGTTGCAGTAGAAGTTGCTGTTTGTGTTTTATCTGGAGACCTGTGTGCCAGTTATGACAAGATTCCAAGTGAGATGTATTTATCTACTATGGTGTAATAGTCTCTTTTAAAAAGACAGGCACATATATATATATATATATGTGAGATGTCTCAGCAAAATGATATTGATTACAGTTTCAAAAGGGTTAATAGAGCCAGGAGAACCCACCAGCCTTTTGTGAACCTCTCCAAAGCCTGCAAAGAGAAAGAAGTCTCAGGTGGAGAGGTGAGGCATGTACAGTCCCTGGAAACACTGAGTGCTTTTGCCTAAATATGCCTTATAAGTGTCAAATGCTCTTTGCAACATCTGCAAGAAACCAAATGTGGTGGTGTCACGCTGCCGGTTTGGTCCTGATGTTGGCCTGTCTCAGCCTGGAAAACTTCCTGCTGGGGTTGTTAGGTTTTTGGACTTGCAGATTCCCCATTCCCTGCTGTTTTGTGTTCTGCAGGTCCAAGTTCAAATTATAGAAGCAAAGCGTAGGTCTGTATTCAAACTCCTTTCTCTACAGTGTTCCTTTCCTTGGGGAGCACTGTTCTGATCCAGCCTTTGCTGTTTCTTATTTCCTTTCCTGACTTATGAGTAAATAGGCAGAAAAAAAAAATGTTTTGCTGTTTTCTCCCTAATGGAGAGTTACTTTCACAGTTCGTGTTTCCGAATTGAACAAAAATAAAGTACTATGCATGTTGGGAATGTATGTTTACCTGCAATCATAACTTCAAAATCACTCGGTTTCATCTCTGGAATTAAATCATTGCATCCAGGCATCACAGTTCCTCCGTTTGGGTAAAAGTCCAGGTGACCAGTGGTGTTATACATTCCAAGCCCTGAGATACGCAGGTGATGATGTTAGTGTCTCAGTGCATGCCTGTCCCTGCAGATATTTATTTGCACATGAACACTTACCTACGGCAGGAAAGTGAGCAGCATTACTGTGAATGACATCAACAAAGTTTGCATCTGAAGGATCCAGTCTCACCTCAGGAGGAGTACCTTCGAAATAGGGCCCAGCAGGGTCTAAACCTAAAAAACCCCACATTTGTTGGTTGAGGGAGGAAGAAAAGTGTTGCGTGTGTTAATATGTCTCTTGCCAACTACAACATCAGACATTCAGTATTGCAGAAGGTACATTGAATAATAATAATAATGTGAATTCTAAGCTAAACTGGAAAAAAAACCCACCTGCAATCATACAGGTTTGTGAACCTTTCTGCAAACTTACTCCAACAAAAGTAAAATATTTTCCCATAGACACTGTATTACTGTGAAGGAGGTGTTTTATTATGTGTGAGCTTATTACTGGCCTGTAAAGTTTCAAGAATAGGAAAAATGAAGGGCTCTTGATCTGTTGCTTTGTCTTTGTGTAGGGCTTGATGTAACCCAGTGATCGATGGTAGCACTACAAACATATCAGCTATGTTTGCCCCTCCACTAAAGAGTATTTAACCTACCCAGAGAGAGAAGATACAGTAATTACCCTTGTTTCTGTGAAGTGTGAAGTTTTCCTACTCTTGCATAAGGCAACTCCAGCACTGCCACTAATTTAATTCCAGTCTACAGACCAGCGTGTTGCAAATTTCTTTCCTCTAGACACATGCTATGTTAGTGCTGCACCTTGTTGAATAGCCTACCTGTTATCCGCCTGATGCCTTGGATCCTTCTTCCCGCCTCTCCTGCAGTGTGTGCTCCCAGACTGTGGCCAATTAAATGGATTTCGTCAGGGGAGTATCTGAAGAGTTTCTGATCATTAAGGTGGTGGTGGTGGGAGATAAGAACACAGGCTTTAAATAGCAAGCAAAGAGGGTGTCTTACATTGTGGACCTTTAGGAACATCTAGACTGACTTCCTACATAGCAAAAAGGGTATGAGTTTTTTGAGTTAAATATTGTTTAAACTAAACTGATAGGATATAAAATGATCCAACATAGAATTTTAAATGCCTAGTGATGATGGATTCACAGTTTTAGTGTTGGCATGTGGTTACCACATTCAGTTACCCATGGTGACAAAATATGAACCTCCTTTCTCACTTGGATCAACCCTTGATTTCATTTTCCATCAAAATGACCTTATTTTTTCTGTATTTGCTGTATTATGGGGCCCTTTTTATCACACATCTATTCTCCATGCCTACTTAGAATATGTGATATCACTCAACAATATTTTCGCTGACAAGCTTAGGTCTTCTGACATTCATTCTCCTCTTTGCCAAGAGTCACCTGTACAAGACCTGCACCGCTAAGGTATTACACATATATTGAAGGTTGAAACGGAGGTTAATCAGTGTGTAGGCTGCTTGCAGGGGACATGTTTCATTTGGGGATTTGCTGGCTTTTGTAATGTACAAAACCAACAAGGATTGGTTGCTAATTGCTTGAGGTTTTTATAGTAAGTCTTGTTTTGTAACGTGTGTACCAAAATAAAAGCAGATCTGTAGTATTGGCCTGTCTACCTTTACTGTAAGATTCATCTGAATATGTTTTACTGCAGTACTGACATTTACAATGCAGGTAACCATTCCTAAAGTGAAAATCCAGAAGCTTTTAAATTGGGGAAAAGGAAAGAAAGTCTAAGGATCACATATGCATTTTTTGTAATGGAAGAGAGGCCTAGGCTGCAAATGGTGCAGTAATAGAGATATTAAATGTGAAACTGAACCCATCTTCAAGTGACCTGGGATTTTTACACAAAGAAGAATAAGCTGTGTGAGGCTAGATGTGATTTTCCTGGGTAGAAACAGTAGACCGTACCCCAGCAGATTATGGGGAATTGTTCTCTGATACTCAGGTGCTCACGAAGTTGACACTTTGCTTTGTGGGCTCTGAACTCTCTTTTGCAGCACTTTAACAGCTCCTGACCAGGATCAAGACTACAGCCAGGCAGGGTTCTGATTTTCAGCAAGTCTGAGTACTTGTGAGTATTTCTGAAGGCAGTGGGGAAACCCTGATACTCTTAAACTTTGAAACCAAGCAGTCCTGCGCTCTACATGTAAACATGGATACTTGCCTTCAGGAACATGAAGTTCACGACTAGAAGGCAACTGGACAGTGGATCATGCCTGTAGACAGCAGATATAGCATTATCAAGTGATCCTGCTTCTGCTCGTTTCAGTGGTGCTGTGCTGAAACACCAACTTCTAGCACAGGTATGGGATGCTGACATGCTTTCTTGCCTGTATCATTATGTGGAAATGTTGCCACCTACTGGTCTTCAATTAATTGGCACTTTCCAACCACATCACCTTAATTTACGTCTTTTGTGGCTGTGAGAAGTCCTTACAGAGTAGATAATTAATATAATTAGCTGGATCTCAACTGCGTGCATTGTACAGTTCTTCCTGAAGCACTGGATGACCCTAATGGACAAGGTTCAAAATCAAAGCAGCAGCATCATAACCCCATTATATCTACTTCAGAAATGTAGGTGGCAAAGCTGTGTCTTTTACCTGTAAAGTATTTATGAAATAAGCAACCTCAGCCCCGATCACACGGATGTTGTTCACTGCACTGATGTAGGTGCCTTTTGCACCTTCTTCCCAGTCGACAGCAATGCAGTTGATATTTTCCACTTCTAGTAACAGCTGATGTGGGAAAACATAAAGTATTTAAGGAAACAAAATAACAGAGTATCAACTAAAATTAGAATAAGCACTAAAAGGTAACATAATCATGGAATTTCTCATTCTTTACTAAACAGGACTCTTTGCTGTAGCCTGCACTGCACCAAAACATGCGTCTTCTAATAAAACAATACAACAAACCGTTCATCCAAAAAGTATCAATTTTGAAAGACTGTAATAAAAATACTTTACATTGTAAGACACTTCTATACATGTATAAATAATTTGGAAGAGTCATACAACTGCACAGTAGTTTCTATATGCAGCCTGTGATGGTTTTTGGAGGGACATGGGTAGTTTTAACTGTACAGTATGGGAAGTAGACTTATTTACCAAGTGCCTTTGAAACTGAGAAAGTCATGTCAAACTGGAAAGGTTTGGAGTAGAGTTAGAAAGTTTCTATTTCAGCAAAGAAAGCTAATGTGTTGGTAACTTCAGCAGTGGTCACAGTCTTGCAGAGATCAGTGATTTTTTTCCACTGAAAGAATCATGGACTGAAGTCTGCAATTGTAGCTTTCTGTGACTAAGGCTCACTCAAGTTTTGAGAAAGAACACGAGTAGAAACAAAAATTAATCCATGATAAAGAGCTGAAGGTGAATGATAAGGAGCTTGAAGCAATAGCACATTGAATCCTGGACTCTCTTCTCTCCTGTAGGCACCATAAGCTTGTACTGTGGAGAGGCAGATAGAATTGCTGGGGTTTTTCAACTGAAAAAAATGGAAATTTAGTATTCCAAATCAAAAGTTTTTGTAGATTTATGAACAAAAATAATGCTGCAGATCTGTCACTTAGTATTCAGTGGTGGTCTTTTTCTAGCTTGTCCTTTTCCCTGCCAGCATGGAAGAAGCAGAAACTAGAGTAGATTTTGCTTATCTATCAGAGCCAAGGCTGTCATTGACACAGTACACTGCTGGTTTTGTGGTAGCTTCCACATTTCATATTTGAAAATGTTTTTTTTCATTGCACTTTGTATCCAAACAAAAAGAGTTGGTTTGGATTGTGGTTTTTTTGGTTTGGTTTTCGGGTTGGTTTTTTTTTTGGTTTTTTTTTTTTTTTTTTTTTTGTTTGTTTTGGTTTTTTTTGGGGGGGGGGTGGGGGGGGGGTGGGGGGTTGTTGGTTTTTTTGTTGTTTGTTATTTGGGTTATTTTTTAATGAACTGAACAGTGGTAAGCCAGAATATTTGTAGACTGAAGCTTGTGCTTTACAACTCAGGAATGCCTTTTGACTAATGGATAGTTCAATTGCCCTTATGATTTTTGGATATATCTGACGCTGCTGTAGAGGCTGGAGACATCTATGTTCAGTTTATTGATTTGATCTGATGTGCAGGGTTTGGGGATAGAAACTCTCTACAGAAACATAATGTCAGAGATGAACAAGAAATCTTGACTATGCTGCAACTTCCAGAGTGGCAACATTTTGGCTTTTGTGAAGTTTACTTCTTGGCTGGCATCTGCTACTACTTAATGAATTGCAAAATGGAAGGTGAATATTAGCACCTAAAGGATACTGACAGACTATAGTTACAACTGCTGATGGAAATCAGAGGATGCTCTCATACCAAGCACATTTCTACCACCCAGCCTTTTTTTCCAGTGCTGCCAAATCCATGAATGATGAAGGAGGTTTTCCTATGTGAGGAAAAATGTGAGTTTTGGATGGTGGAGGACTTTATCGCGGAGATCACCTGTGTGTAAAAGCAGAAAAAAAAGGTTTATATATTCATCATTTCAAACATTTAAAAAAAGTCAGCTATGTCTTCCCCTCTGTAGGACTTGAGACTACTTTGAATGGACAGTGTGATTTTTGAACTCAGGGGCCCCTGTATCTCGCCTTTCTCAGTCTGGTTTCCAAAGAAATTGTGCCCATGTGGTTTCTGCTGCTCCTATCTATTTTGCTTAATGCAGGAAGAACTCCCCTATGTGGCATATGAAAAAACCTAAAAGGGCTATAGTGTCACACGATGCCTGTTGGCCTGAGTTGGAGGAGTTTCTCCATGGAGCAGGCCACCAGCTCCACATCTCCCATCTCCTGGTTCAGCTTGCCCTTTTACGGGCCTGACCTTTGGCTCCAATGTGCTGCTCTGCATGTAAGCAACAGCTTCTTTTTTTCTGTTCTTTTCTTTTTTTTTTCCCCTGGATAGGTGATGTTTCCATGCCTTTTTCCCTCATTAGTTACTCCAGAAATACTGAAAGAATTTCATGCAAGAACTGGGTGCAATAGGGGTGCTGATCTTCCCACATTGCTGCAGGCTGCTTAATTATATACTTTCCTTATTCTCTGAGCATGGTATCTAACTGTCTGTTGGTTTTTAGACAAATGTGGGGTCAGGGAGTTTGGGTGTGGAAGGGCTGTGCCCTAGATCAGAGATGCACTGAAATTTAGTGGCTGGGAGGCAGTGCAAGGTGATTTTGACTTGGTTTATCAGCAGCAGAAGTGCTGAGTAACCTGCTGCTGGATGTATCTTGTGGGCTCACAAGTCCCTGCTCTGCAGATTGTAGAAGTTTATCACAGGTAGAACTTCTCATCCTTAGAGAGGCTGAGTTGGGTTCTCAGTGTGGCAAGCAGGATGTCTGCAATAGCAGTAATGGCATCATAGTTCATGCTAGAAGAATCCTAAACATCTCTGTACAGCTCAGGGGACACAAGGTTTGGGATCCTGAAAGGGATTTAGCAGCTTCAGAAGCATTTGCTGAAGGGATGTGGTCCCAGCTCCTGATCTTACAGGTTTTTCCTCATTGTATTCTGCTCAGTATTTCAGGGCATAAGCAACTTGAGTATTTCTGTCTGATTTTCAGGGTGCAGAGAGACAGCTTAGAATGTAAAAATAATCAGGTTTCAGGGTAGAATGTGGGTTTGGAAATGGCATAAAATCAGTCTTCTTCAGACTTCTATTTTTCAAAGTCCCAATATCTTCCTAGCTCAGGTTCCCTGTCAGACAGCACTATTTGCTTTCCTATGTGAATACTCGGAAGGCTGCTGATTTGACCGTGTCTTCAGCTTTTCTTGGAGACCTTAAGACAATGCCAAAGGCAGTCTGCCATAACCCATATCCTTGTGCAGGAAAGTACCAGAAAGCTGTTGTGTTCTACAGCTCACTGACAGCATTTTTTTAGTGTGCTTTACCCCAAAGTACACTCGTTACTGTACCTTCAAACTACCTTCTTGTTCTGACTTGTTTGCCTATGGTGACTGGCACAGACCTTTTAACAAGGTAACAGACATTTGAAGGTTTAGTCAGTTCTTGATATTAAAAATAAATGTCACCTGTGAGTTATTTCCTGTTTCTCTGGTGTAGAGAGAGAAGCTGATGTGCATGTGCTCGGGAGAGTCAGGCAAACCTGTCAGAAGCCTCCCTGGTACCCCAGACCAGGGCGGGTCATCTGTAAAACAGCCAAGCCTGGGGTAGCAAACTTCTTTACCTAGAGTAGAAGAAACCACTTGTTTATGTGTCAGAATATCTTAACGCTTGATGATGTATTTGAGACTGTGACAGTCTGAAGAGCAGAAAACTAAGGATTTCAATTCACGATTAAGTTTGAAGCTGAGATTTATTCTTGTTTCCTTTGTGGATAACTGCCTGAAGCAGGTAGCACAAGGGGAGATAAATAATTTGAGGATAAACCAAGTAAAGACCCAGGCACTCTTTTGACACCATTTTCTAGGCTTGTAAAGGATTAATTCGATTTCTTTTAAAATGTCTTTGAAGAAGTGCTTGTTAGAATTGCTCCTGCATGCTTCCTACTCCAAAGCATTCTGTCTCTGCTCGTAACAATGAAGGATATCTATGCAGTAACCTTGTACTGTGAACAAAATGATAATTTATTGCAATACAGTAGCTTTTTCTAGATCAAATGGAGTTTTTGCTCACTTATGCTCAACTTTTGTGTTTTAGCGCTGTCTGTTGTGGTAAGCACCATGTTGCTGAGTGGCTCTTTGTGCAGAGCAGGCACATAGACAGAGCTTGTGTACTGTCTTGACACATGACTGAATTTCTCTGGGAATTTTTAGCACAGTTAAGTCTCTTGTATTTGTAATAATAAAATTTAAATAGAGCAGAGCCATTTAGCATTAGTTCTTGCACAGTAATAGACATTGTCATGCAACAACCTGCAAATCATACTATGAATTCAATGTAAAGGAAAATACCAGTAATCATCTATGTATTCATCTGAATTCACCTTCTAGTGGTAGTTTTTATAGATATAGTGTCTCACCTGCTACTGTGCCAAGGAGATAAAATGCGATAATCCACATTCCAGCCACCTAAAGCAAATTGAATATACAGGTTAAGCATTTTATTTACAGTGATTTATCCTTTCTAAAAGAGTGTAATACAAAGAGAAATGTACCTGAAGAGGAATAAACTCATACACTGGTCAGTGCATACCAGGGACCCATCAGCCAGAAAGAAGGTTTGTAGGAAGAGCCCTGAGGGTCCTGGTGGACACTGATCGACCATAAGGCAGAAACACGCCCTTGCGGCAAAGGCAGCCAGCAGCATCCTGGGCTGCATTAGGAGGAATGTTGCCAGCAAGATGAGGAAGGTGATCCTTCCCCTCCACTCAGTTTTGCTGTTCTTTGCATTTCTTGCACAGCCAATACTGCATGCGGGTTGCTGAGGGAGTGAATCAGGTCACAAGGTCCTGATTTTTGCCAGCTGTGAGGAGATAGGTGGGAGATGTGGCAGATCAAGGACAGTGATACCTGTAACTTGGTCAAGTCTGCATGCTTGACAGCTTGGGCTCCTCACTACAAGAAAGACACTGAGGTGCTGGAGTGTGTCCAGAGAAGGGCAGCAAAGCTGGGGAAGGGTCTAGAGAGGAACTCCTGTGAGGAGCAGCTGAGGGAAGCGGGGTTATTCAGCCTGGAGAAAAGGAGACTGAGGGGAGACCTTATTGCTCTCTACAGCCACCTGAAAGGAGGTTGTAGTGAGCTGAGGGTTGGCTCTTCTCCTAAGTAACAAGCAATAGGACAGGAGGAGATGGCCTCAAGTTGCACTAGGGAAGTTTAGATTGGATATTAGGAAAAATTTCTTTATCAAAAGAGTTAACAGGCATTGGAACAGGCTGCCCAGGAAAGGGGTTGAGTTGCCCTCCCTAGGGGTATTTAAAAGACATGTAGACGCAGCACTTAGAGACATGGTGTCGTGGTGAACTTGGCAGCGCATGTTGTACATGATGATCTTAAGGGACTTTTCCAACCTAAGCCGTTTGTACTGCTTTTACCGAGGGCTCTTTGCATGTTTGCATCTTTGTATCCACAACTTTATCCAGATTCCTTTCCTCTACACATTCCCTCACTTGGCTTTCCCATGGCAGGGGCTCCATATATTTCACCATTCTGGTCCCCTCCTGTTTGCCCATCCACTGTCCTTTTCTAGGTGTTTCCTATGGCACCTACCTCCCATTTTCAACATACTGCTTTTTTTGTAAAGCAAAAATTTTGAGCTGTACTGGTCGCTGATAGCTTATTAGAAGTAACTAAGAAAAAATGGTAAATTTAGTAGGTATAACCTTGCTCTATGGGAAACTGTGTCCAAGGGATATTTTTAGATATTTGGCAATGTGAGAAAGCTAGAGAAGCAATGCTCCAAAGGTTGTTGACACTACCAAATACGCTCAGAAACAAGCAAGAAACAACCGGGAATTTCACAGAATTTGCCCTTGAAGCTTTTGTGTCAAGTGTCAGAAAGGAGGCATATGTGATGCGCTTGTGTGCTTGTTTTAGTGGAAGTTAGATTACTCAGCTGGAATGACATGGTTTCCTAACCAAGCCGAATGGGATAGGCCAGAGTGTGGAGAGTGTGTCTCTGAGCGCTCTCTAACCAGCTCTGAAGTCCCTGTGTGGTAACAGCTCTGCCAGCTCGTTGTTTATGTGGTAAGGCAGAGGAACCAGGCTGAATAGTTGAGCGGTGAGCTGGAGTTACAACGTGCAGACCTGAGAGGAAGCATGAAATTTCCATGGAAATACAATTCTGTTCCCAGGTCTAATATATCCGTTGATGTAGCTAACAGAGAATTAAACTAGCTGCTTGAGGAGAGTAGAAAGTGGAGAGGAAGTCTGGCAGTGAGTAAGAGTGGGAGGGGAAAGGATTAGGAGTTACTCTAAGCAGTTGGTGACAGACAAGAACAGAGAGGTCCTAACTGTTAGCCAGAAGGAGAACCTCCGTTCAGCTGGAAATATCTGTCAAGAAGTACCCACCATCATGATGAGACCCTGATGACAGCACAGGAAAATCAGATGTGGCTCATCAAAAGAATCGGAGAGCTCAGTGGGATTTGTTTATATTTAATGGAGAGTTCTCATACTCTGGAGATGTATAGCCTGTGTTGGGAACACTGCAGCAGGAAGGACAGTATAATTTCTTTTCAGACCCAAAATCTGAAAGGTAGCTAATGAGTAATGATTTTTAGAAAATGTGGGAGATTATTGCCAAAATGAAAGTGATCAGTAGTTAGTTCCTTTCAGAGGTTCTTACTTTGAAGTTAGAAAATAGAAATGAATGCATAGCTAGGTATAATGGAAGATGCCGAATTTTTTTTTTCTTAGAATAATATTGATTCATTCTGTTATTAATAAGAGGTGTAGTTTGGGTAGGAGACAGCTTTGTACTGGGTAAGTTTTGCATATTGGTCTCTGTTAATGACAAAAAGATTGCAACCAGGTTAAGTAATCATGTCTTTGTCAAAAGAGTTGAGGCAGCATACAATTTGATGGTGGAGAATTCTTTCACTGGGCATTTAAGAGGCTTATTGCTGAACAAGAAGAACTGGAATGACTTGTTTGTGAATGTGATCTCAGCCTAGCCAGTATTGCTGGCAAGAAGGCAGCTGAACGCTGAGCTCGATTGTTACACTCAGTGGACAGAGGAACATGCACTTCTGAAGCAAAACCAGCACTAAATATTTCCAAATTGCTGTTCAGTACAGAAAAAAAGAAAGTTGAGAATATTTATAGACTGGCATCCTAATGTATAAAACCTACACCTGAGCACCAATTGTCCTTCACAATAGGCCATCAAGTCACCCTCAGGACACTGTTGCTCAACCTGTGATTCATGGGCCACCAGTGGATGGTTCGTGAGATATGAGAAAGTCTCCATAATGACTGTCAACAGTGTATTTTTAAGTCCCACACATGTACCCACACACCTACCTCAGGACACACATAAAAATACACACACACAGTTTATTCATGAGAAGCAAGCCCAAATCTCACATTTTTAACCTAATAATCTCACTGCAGCAAAGATATTGGGAAAAAAAATTAAACGAAGATATGTTATTTATCTCATTGCTAAGAATTTTACTCACCATTCTCTTATCACCCTTCTTATCTCTTTCCCTGGTGAGCAGTAACAGGATGTAAAATGGCAAGTTTTCTTGAAGGAAGATTGGGTAGCTTTATGCTGAAAAAAAAAGTAATTTAAAAGATACAGGCAACTTGGTAAAAAGTGAAAGAAACTGGAAGAGTAAGAGAGGATGAAAAAGGGCAATACTGGTAATTAGGAATTAATATCTAGAAGTCACACAGATTCCATAAGGAAAATGGCAATGCAGCACGTATGTTTGTGGCCAGTAGAATTAAGACATGAATTAAGAAGGTATATTTCATGCATGGAAGAATTAAAAGATACAACAGTTTTGATTCATTAGTAGATAAAATGGAGCAAAAGGCAATGATGCAGCTGAAGTGAAATGTTTACACTTTTTCTCTTTACCAAAACTAGCAGATGTTGTTCACACCAGAAAAAAAGTATTCGTGGTGATACTCTTTTCAGCCAATAATTCTAAATGTGCTGTAGACAACTGCCAGAACTACATATTTTAAAATCATTGGACTTTGATAAGTCACAGCTGAAATCCTTAAAAAAAAAGAAAAAAGAAAAAGCTATAAACACCCCCCGCCTACTGACAATTTTTTGTTAAGTTATTGATTAGTAAGAAAATTCCAGAGATGTGGTTTGAAGAAAACTGATATACAAACAGGTAAAAAAATATAGGATGAATGACCTGAGAAATTTCAGACCTGTGGCTTTTCAGACCAATATCAGCCTGGGGCAGAGTAATAAAACTCTCCACAGAATACTCAGTCATGAAAGAAAAATTGTGAAAAAATGTTGAAAGATTAAGTTGTGTAATTGAATTCGGTTACATGACATGACAAACTAACATGATGCTCTTATAAGATAAACATTATAAGTGCCATGATACTCAAATTTTAATATGATCTGCTATGCTACTCAGTATTTTGGTTAAGAAATTAAAATTATATACATGTGCTATGAGAACAATTAAGTAGATTAAAAACTAAATGCATGGATTAAGTAGATTAAAAAATAAGTAATTATTGCATTTCAGACTACAATGGCAAAGAACTAAAGGCAACTACTGGATTTACCAATACAGCTCTTGCTACTGTGCACCATTGCATCACATCATGACCAATGTGATAATGTTTTTACCTGTGTTTTTTGACCACATAGTTACTCACTGTTCATGATGGATCATCACTGATTAAGGCTTTTAAAGGAATCAGCTCCTGGCATTACACTGCCTGCCAACTTTCAACACTGGTATTACACATATCACAGAGTGGCGGGGGTTGGAAGGCACCTCTGGAGCTCATCTACTCCAACCCCCAGCTAGAGCAGGCTCACCTTGAGCAGGTTGCACAGAGTCGTGTCCAGGTGGCTTTTGAATGTCTCCAGAGAAGGAGACCCCGCAGCCTCTTTGGGCAGCCTGTGCCAGTGCTCCGTCATGCTCCAGGTAAATAAGTTCTTCCTCATGTTCAGAAAGAACTTCTTGTGCTGCAGTCTGTGCCCGTTGCCCCTTGTCCCGTCACTGGGCACCACTGAAAGGGGCCTGGCCCCGTCCTCTTGGCACTCGCCCTTGAGATGTTTGTAGGCATCGACGAGCTCCCCTCAGCCTTCTCTTCTCCAGGCTAAGCAGCCCCAGCCCCTCAGCCTTTCCTCATACGGGGGATGCTCCAGTCCCCTCACCATCTTGGTACCCTCCGCTGGCCCCTCCCCAGCAGTTCCCCGTCTCTCCTGAACTGGGGAGCTCAGCACCGGCCATGGCACTCCAGGGGCGGCCTCAGCAGGGCAGAGCAGAGGGGGAGGATCACCTCCCTCGACCACGCTTCCCCTAACGCACCCCAGGAAATTGCTGAACATGAGCTTGTACTGAAAAAATACTGACATCTAGACTGAGGGATTAGAAAATAAAAAGTACGTGAAAGTTGGATTACTCTTTATGGTTTGGGAAAGTAAACGCTGTCACACTGCATATCATAGTCATAGAACGGAAGTGAACATCTGAGGAAGCAATAACTGATAAGACCTTTGATGTCTTGCTAATGTATTACTGGTGACTTGAAGTGCCAGGGAACTTGTTAGTCTTTTTTTCCACATAGGCAGTTGGGAGAATAGTATTTCTAGTATATGTATTGTATTCAATATATTAATGGAAGTATTATTTAAAGAGCACAGCTATTTCATTGGTGCTGCATATATGATTCAAGAGGGATATTGAGAAAATGGGGAAGGTCGAGAGAAAGTGTCCTTGGATTATCATAAGAATGGAAAAAGAGGGAATGCAAAGCAAGAAGTGAAGACTTTTTAGACTAGGAGTATGAAGGTTCAGAGCGTAAATGGTTGTTCTCCGAAGATATAACCTGAGACCAGGAGAGGAACAGTGATACTTAAATGAAGTAGTAGTGGTGGAACAAGAACTAGCATGAAAAAATGAAGTCTGCTGTGTTATCCTGAAATAGCCATCCAGCTGGAGTCACAGGGCCAAAAGCATAGCTAAATTTAAGGTGGAGTTTTATCACATGTTAATGTGACAGTGAGAAGTGGCATGGATGAGAGTCGATGACCTAGATGGTGCCTTCCACTTCTTCATCCTGTGTCGGAAAGAGGCCAAATGGGAAGTGAAAGGGTCACCTCAGCAGCCTACGCTGAGGTGGGGAACAGCCTTTGTTAACATGTCCGAAGTAAGCAGCGGGAGGGCAGGATCAGCTCCGTCTGCAGTAACAATCTGCAGTCCTGGCTCGTTTTCACCTGTCCACTAAGCTAAGCATGGCACCTTCAATCACTTCAGCCTTATGCGGTCTTTCCAGTTTTCAGGTCTGCTTCACCCCCTTCAATACTGAGGTTTAAGTTTTCTTACCTTCTTTCAAGTCTTTTTAATTTTCACCATTTATGGTTTTTTTCCATCTTTCCTTGCCTTACCACTCCAACCATACTTTCTATCTTTCCTGCACCGGCACTGTCCTTAAACAGAGAATATTTTTGTCCATTCTGTCTTCCCAGTGTTACTTTAGCTTTTCATATTTTCCAGTAGTTTGGCAAAGCACTCAGTTAACAGTGTAAAGGCAACTCAAGGGAGAAGCAGCCATCTAGAGTTCAGTGTATAAGCCTTGGGTGTAGAAATTACAGGTTAAATTTCCTGTTCTCTCAGCAAATTTTTGCATGGCTTTGAGCCTGAGGCAGTTAGAGAACACTTGCTAATTGTACACATAAGCATTGTAATATTACCCCAAATAGTAAAAAAAGCTAAGGAAAAAGAATTACAATAGTGTCTTTAGGCCTTGTAAAGGGAATCATTTATGTATTTACCCATATGCAAATACCTGAAAGTAAACTATAATGTAACTGTGTTGTTCAGCCCATTCTTTACAGGTATGCAAAGAATACCATCTTTTCTAGACTCAGTCACCGTTCAGTAGCTCAGACACAGTATTTGTCCAGACTATCAAATATGCAAGACTGGCGTGTACAATACTGGACAAAGTGTCGGTGCTATAGTGTACTAATTCAGGTAGCAGAGTAATTGGCATAACTGACAAAAGACTTAATTTCTTCTCCAGCTCCTCCCCATAAATAACCCACAGAGGGTCCTGATTCCTGATGACACTGATTCCTTTTTGACACTGCTTCAACACAAAGCAGTAATAGTAAGAACATCTTGACATTAGTCAGTCTCTATTCTTGCTGGCTTATCAGCTTTTAGGTACAGGGAAGTTCTCCAGGAGGAAACTGGTCTTATTTAATTAGCTCTGACATCCACAAACCTGATTAGATAGATCAATTTTGTAATGGAGCAAAGATGTTCAGAACTTTTTGTAGATTTCCTTCCTCCAAACCACCAAATATGGAGTAATAACCAAGGCAAGGCAGGGCTCACGTATGTTGTCTGGTCTGGGTAACAGTTTTCTGAGTATCTATTGACATCTTAAACTGAATCTGAAACAGTGGACTAGGGCATTAACCTGAAATAACAACTCTGAACAGTGATGCAAATTCTTTTCTTGAGGCAATTAATGTGGGAAGCGCTCCAGTAGAAGGTTAATAAGTGTGCAAAATTGTGCATATGTTTGTTCATCATTGGAGGATGCAGGAAGATTTGGCTTTTAAAGGTGTTTAGGTCAGTTGCTTAGAGATTATGAACAATCTAAAGAAATTGTGGGATAACAGCAAAGAAAACCTATTAAACAAGTCCTTGGCTTCCCACTTCAGGACTTTGTGCAGTATCTGCTCTAATTTCCTAAATAATAGGGTTCTTACCTTGACCCTACACTGGTATTCATACATCTAAGTTTACAGAGACAATTATGATCATTTAACCTGACTACAAGCATCATAAAGAAACCCCAACAAATGTGATTCAGTTTTGGGAAGTGACTGTGCCAATTCTATGCCAACTTGGAAGCCTTCAGCTGACTTGTAGCCACGATCTGGCCACTTGTTTATCTTTCCAGGAGGACCTTCACTGTTCCTTTTCAATGATTAGGCTACTTTAAATTTAGTCAACTCTAAGACTGACAGTATTTGCCTTTTGCTGTTTCTGAAGTGCAGAATAACCCTTGCTGATGACTAGTTCAAGTTTCACTAGATATGGTAGTCTACCAAGAAACATCTTGTTTGCCCCATTCTTCCACATAACAGCTCTGTAATTTGTTCCCACTTCCATTCTCCCTTTAAATTTGCCGTGCTCTTAACAATGCTTAATTATGTAGCCTAATTTATCCTCCTTTTTCATTTCAGCTGGTATGCGTTCTCATGCATTTTCCTTCCTTTTTTTTTTTGGGGGAAAAAAAAAAAAAGGTCCAGATTCCATTGTGCAAATATCGTCACTTTGTTCTTCCTTTAAAAACATAGGGATGTAGTCAGTCTTAAACTACCTTACTCCCACTGAATCCACCCTGTTTTCCTAGCTGCATCACATTATCACAGTACAGAAATTCTCATCTCCTACTGGGATTTCCTGGAATTGAAAAGTTCTAAGCCTTGTACCTCCTGCCAAGGTCTCCTCAGGATTACTCTGAGTACTGCTGTTTGCTTTTCGCTTGTTGACTCAGACCGCACCATTCAGGCTGTATTTTCTTTTTTTTTTTAAGCAGGAGTCCTTACAGTCCTACAACCCCAGCCAGCAGTTAGCAAGAACACTTGCCCCAAAACCCTACCAAGTTTTCAGCCACTTACCACTCTGAATGCAGAAAGGGTTGCTGCTTTGCAAGCTCCGTTCAGCCAGCTCCCTGTCAAATCCCAGTTGCTACTGGCTCTTTTCATTTGGAATCTATCCCACGACAGTGGGTGCGGACCTGCCCACGTGGCGTCTAATTATAGGTTTTGTGTGGGTGAGTGAGAACCTTTGTAAGAATGATACCCTTATTGCTGCATATAACAGATGTTGCCTTTTCTTGTCTCTCACCATCTCTAGTTCATCAAAATTGTCACCTCTTAAAGTTTTGTTGTGGGTTTGAAGAAAGGGAAGACAAGGCCATTTTAGTCCTTGGAGTGGTTATTGTACGTATCATGCGTAACAGCCAACATGAAATGCTTCCCTGAGTTGCCTGGTCATCGTAAGCTCCCGTTATGGGCAATGTGCTGAGCCTCCTCTGCGGGGAAGTTCAGAACATAAGCCTAATTTTAATTTTACTGTTGTCTGCCACCTGCTACAAGTCACCAGCTTTCTGCCTGTTGTAATCTGTCTGACGTACAAGCCCTGCAAGGCAAACCCTTGTGCATTTTCATATGATCAAGCCTGTTCATGTTTTTTTACAGAGAGCAGGCTAGCCTCTTTTAAAAAGAGAGGAGTAAGAAAAAACTGCATTAGAAGTTAAGGAGAATATAGGTGCCTAAGCATTTATTAGCTTTTTCTAATTAAGTTACTCAAGCTCTGTCTACCCACTACCTTTTTGACTGATCCTCTTAGGCCACACAGGATTCACAGCTTAGGTGTCTCTGTACCAAACCCTTATCTGTTGGCTCTGAGTATAACCTGCATCTACTGACAATACCATGATCTGCTTACGAGCAGAGAAACCACAGCCACATTAATATGAAATTGTTTCAGGGGTAGAAGGATAGGATGATAATCATGTTGTTCATCTTTTTCTCTGTAATGGCTTTGTGACTCGTCTGTCACGTAAGTCCCAGGTTCTCTTCTGTGCTTTGGAGGTTGTGGGTCACCACTGTGTCATAACCCAGGTCTTTCAGCTCCTAGGCAAGACTTCAAGTCACGACACTGCTATCTACAGGGTGACTGCTGCCATAATCACCTGCTCAGGCAACTGTATAAGAGCAACTGTCAGCCTTGCACAAGGAGGGATTCAAGTGCCTAAGGGCAGGAAGTAACTTGAGTTTAATCTACAGTTCATACAAGAAGCCAATTTGTGGTCTTGAGATATGTGCATGGCCTGAGAGCAGATATAATTCCAGAAATAACACCAAAAATACGTTTTTCCTTATGCTGAGCGGTACATAATGCACTCAGCCTGCTAACCGTTGTCAAAACCAGGTCAAGAGTGTCTGTCACTCCTTGCAGCATGTCACCTGCATGAATGTTTGGATCTGGGTCTGGTTCTTGTTGGTAAAGCGGTGCAAGCCAGTGCCTTATAGGAAAATAATCATTAGAAAGACGTCTCAGAGGAATCTGGAGGAAGCAGTGGCTAGTCAGTGACTGGATCTCATATTTAATTACAGCTTACACTGACGACACTTATGTAATTTCAGATAAGACAGAACAGATCTAGCTAATAAGAAATTATCTACGGTCTGGTTTATATTCATTGACTGGAAGATAGAAATTTGGCAGCAGTTATGGGACCTCTATCTCCTCAGAATGATGTAGCTCATTGGGTAGGTATGGGCAGGAATGAGGTTGGGGAGCCACTGAAAAGAGGTAAGGAATGTCATGTGTCCCATTTGTCAAAATACTGGCAAGTTAAATGCAAAGCACCCAGTGAAACTGGTGACTATTAATGATAAAAATGTCTTCTGAAATTGCTGAACACCTTTGTGTGAAAGTCAGACCCCTTTGAAATGTTTTTGTTTAGGGGACCAGGATTGCTGGATATGCTCATGTATTTTGCTGTACTTTCCACAGAGTAAGTCCTTGTGTTGAAGCAGTGCCACTAACAGAATCAGTGTGTGTGTTGAAGCAGTGCCACCGAGCCCCCCCAGTGGTACAGTTACAAATCGAAACAGAAATACACGCTTGCAATAATACCTCTGGGGACAAATGTGCACAAATAGCTGTAAACTGCATTTGGCAAGAATATGAGTTTACTAACTTCATTAGTTCATTTTTTTTAATCTGCTCTGTATGCTGGTAGGTGGCAACTGTCGATACAGGAGCACCATATACGTTTTCAACAGAGTTTCACTGTCAGTGTGTTTCAGAGGGAACTGCTACACGGTGGTGCAGATTAAATTAATCTAGGCCAGTATGACAAGTCGGAATTCATAATAAAAAGACTTTCTACTCCATGTTGTAGGGCTTTGAGGTCTAGCTGCTTTTGGGAGTGGTCAATTTTTCTGGGCCTGGTTTTATGTCTTGAAAGGAGCAGTAGGTTTTTATGGACAGAAAGAAAAGGCTTGAGAATTATGAAGGACAGGAATGCATTCTGATACTAGTGGCCTTCACATAGGTAGGAAAAAGAGGATCAAAACACTCACTGAGAATTGTGTTCTCCAAAGGAATCTCAGGAACTGTGTTTCAAGTGCAGCGATACATAAATTACCAAGGCTTTCATAGAAAGATAAGTGAACGAAATTGTAAAAGCAACATCTTCCTCTCTCATTTCAATTTTAGATTGAAGATGGTTAATAAACTTCTTAGCTTGGATGGAGGTCATCTGGAAGTAGCTTTGTGTATTTCATCCTTTAGACAATTGCTAATAGGTATTGACAAAGACCACTCACCTTCCTGGAGAATCTTACAATGGCAGCACCATGAATTAAAGTTTCTTGATGTTTCTATTGTCTAACTCCAATGTGTTTATTTCGGCCAAATGAGAAAATCTTATACTGAATAGAGGAAAAACCAATTTGCCTTTCCAGTGTTGCACAACAGCAATAAAAGAGATATTTTGGAAATTATAAATATTTATGAGCTTCCATAATATGTGCTGCCTGCTAATTAGTTCAGTCAAAGCACACAAAGATAATGTTAACTTCTGGTTTTGTGAGCTGGAGACTCATGGAGCTTTGTATTTAAAGGAAGTAACACTAGGAGAGAATTTTGGAGCAGATGATGAAAGTGACCAGGCATGAAAAAGACAGAGAGGAGTCAGTAGGGACAGCCAGGCTCTCTCTGCAAGTAACGGGCAGAATTAGTGAAGAGGGTGAAGTTCATTATTCTGAATGCTCTAAGTTCCTGTTAATGACTCAATATTAACCTTATTTGAAAGAAGCAGGTGAAATACAAGCGAATAACTGTAGATTTGCCTAGGAGATTGAAAGGCAAATCTCCTAGCATGTTTCGACTGGTGCAAGAATGGCTCTGAGCAGCTTGGATACAGACCCAGAACAAAGTGAGCTTCTAGGACTCTGGACATCTCCTGCATTTGGTCCCATGCTTTCCTACTGTCAAAGAAGCAGAAAATTACAGGATGAAAAGGGGATTGACACCGATGCCAGCCTGTATTTTCACATACTGCTTATGCTTTCTGATGTTGCAAGACACTTGCCCCATCCAGCCCTGCGGCTGCCGGGAGGAGAGGGGTGTTTTTCTGCAGCACAGCAATGTAGGTGTGCTCTGCTTGTGCAAGCACTGGTGATGATGCATGTTCTTGCCGGAAGTTTTTAGATCTTTGATAGTTTAAAGATAAAGAACAGATTCTTGGCTCTGTTTTGTCTTGGAAATATGCCATAAAAATATATTTGGGCATGCTATCAACTTCTTCTTCTGAATTATTGGAAACAGAATGATTTAGAGCAGCTTGGCGATTATTTGAAATTACAACGTCCCTGATACTATGTTGTTGCAAAAGAAGAATGGGCACCACAAGTTTTGTAGACAGCCCACTTAGATAGACTTAGACTTAGATAGACAGGTCAGTGAGCGACTGTTCACCGTCCCATGGACGACTCCAACCCCAGTCAGCTTTGGTTTTGGAAGAATAACTCAAATGTTGGGAATGCACAAAGATTTTCGTTTTAGCTTGTGTCCCAGGAGCCAGCCAAAGGCAACTGTTACAGTCAGGGGTTGCACAGGATACCCTGACGACTGCATTAAAGTCTCAGCAAAATCACTTCCCAAAGATTTTATTTTACCTTCTATGTTACAGACACAAAGTGGAGAATTGGAGCCTCCTGTAGGAAAAAATCAGTAATTTGCACTGAAGGAAGACAGTGGCGGAACTGTAGGTAAATAATTTCACTATAAAAATATCCAGGAGGAAATGCAAGAGAAGACAGTGAGGTGATGCCCCTGCAAGAATGCTAACTGGGAAAACAGACTGTCTCTTAGGCAATGTGATCTTACAGGTGGGTGAGTAACAGGTATGACACAACTGTGGGCTGAAAAAAAATTCAAACTAGATCTCAGATCTATCAAAAGTACCCTCAGGATGTGTGTTCTCAGGAATTGATCCACTGTAATCTTTCACTCGCTTTTGGTATCCAAAGATAAAAACTCCAACCTAAATTAAATGTAAAGGGAGAAGTCATAAAAACTTATCAAAATGCAAATATGTAGAAATGAATTAGCTTTTCTTGGGGAAACAGAAGCCTAAAGAGAGAAATAAAAACTGATGAAAAATCGTGTAGGAGCATGTGAAGTACAGATTATCAGGAATAGAAAGAAAAAAAAAAAAAAAAGCCTGATGTATTTTTACCTGGAGAAAATTACAGACTTTCTCATGGGTTTTCTACAAGGAAAGATGCTGGCAAGTGACTGAGCTATAAAATGATATTATCAGAAAGGAGATAGTCCTAAAGGTAGAATGAAGGCACTGAGGAGGCTTTCTGTGCAAGAGCATTGTCAAGCTTTCATCTCTAACAAAGATGAAAGACTAGAAGGGCTTGGTAAGGCTTATTCCTGCAAATTTCATTCATTCATTTACAAGGATTTTATCAATATATTCTAGGATATTAGAGTGGTATGTAAAAATCTGAAAAGTCACAGAAATAAAATAGAAGATCAAAAGCGGGAAGAGAGGTGACTGCATAAAGTGAATGTTGAGATCTCCACCTATTAGGTCTGTTTAATTGGTTTTAATTATTGTTATGCTTTTTGTTCTGGGCTCACAAATATTTATGAGGGACACTTTGATAGGCTGTGCTTTTTTGGAAAGAAAAGTGTCTGCTGTGCTATGCAATAGAGTATTTTATTCCTTTAATGGAGATCTCTGACAAAGATGGTCCTTGTTTTCTCATCAGCATACCTACAGATATCACTTTGTGCCAAGCGTATGTTTTCTCCTAAAATTATTTTTCTGATGTTACATATAAAGTAAATACTGATGATGTAACTGGAGCAGAGAGTTAATATTTTGGATTACTTATTGTTGCTGTTCCCGTCTATAAAAGATTTAAGAGGTTTGTTTGTGTGTGTGTTTGTTTTACCTTAGCCCATTGCCAGAAGTGTGTCATGAGAGAGAAAAGACGCTGAGGCTGAATGCTTCATAATGGCTTTGTTAGTAATTTACCTTTGGCATAATTTTGTAGTGAACAAGTGCTTAAGGAGTATTAGAAGAAATTTGTATTGTAATTCTGAAGCATTCAGTGTGCTGCAGAATATTTAAATAATGTAAAAGACTGAATGGAAATCATAATATGTCCTTAAAAACCTAGACAAATGAAGCACGTTTGATTAAAAGAAAGCTACCTTTCAACATGACAGCCAAACATATCCGTGGTCATCTCGCTTGACATTTTAAAGATGCATTTAAATTGTTCTAAAAAGCTGCCTTACCTTGTTGTGAAGATACGAAAGAATTACCTGTTCCAGTCTTTGTCAACGGCAGATTGTGTTGTGAACTATCAAACCTTTGCATTTTTGGGGCTGGCACCATTATTACAAAGTGATAGTATCCAAAAGTTTCATACAAGAAAAACGTATAATTTTTAAATACAGAAACAAGAGGAAGACTATTTGCTACCAGGAACGCACAGCTGCTGTCAATGGTTGGGTTTTTTTTCTCCTTTAGCTCAGAAAAATAAATCTCTTCCTCTGTCTGTAGATATGTTAGCAAAGAAGTCCAGTTGATGTTTAGTATACCAAAGAATGAAAATTAACTCCAGAAACAGTGTATGAGAAAAATGCAAAACAGGAGAACACAAGGGGAAGAGATTGATGCAATATTTTTTTTCATTTTTAGATGAACTGATTGGATGAGAAAATATGTATTTTTAAGTGCTCTAATCAGATGGACCGCTTTTGTAGCAGAAGTCATCAGCCCATATGAGCTGTCATGTTTTGTCAGAACACTGTTGAAATCAATAGCTTAAAATGAAACAAAATGAAAGCTTATATTTTTGAAAGCAAGAATATGATTTATTATTCATAAAATTATCAAATTACTTTTTAGAATTGCAAAGGTGTCACGGCCAAGTGTGGAGGCAGGAGGGGCTGGGTTTTATAGAAGTCATGGGTTCAGCAGGACATTGCTCTCCTCTGGCGAGAAGCGATGGCTTGCATTGCACTGCGCACTCTGCTGTCTTCTGTTGGTAGATCTGGTGACCCAATCCAGTGCCTGACCTTGCTGCATGTTTTTTTGTGACCCCAAGGAAAATATTTACATTTCTTTTGCTTCACTTATTGACTGTAAGAGAGAGAAAATAAGTCTCTCTTTTTCTCTCCCTGAGTCTCTTTTATTTGTGCAAATCTGGGGCAGCCAGCCATGCCTGATTTATAAAGGATGTTAAAGATGGTGTAATTACTAACTGCAGGTATTTCCCAACTGTATAGAAATACCTGGGGGGTTGTTTTCTACTTCTTCAGTGGGACACATAAGGGGGGAGTTCCTTCTTATGCAAGAAGGGGGTCTTGGCTAAGGAGTTTCGATAAGGGGCAGAGGAGGATGAGTTCCCTGCTCAGGATGGTTTCTGGATCCTGATCTGCATGGTGGAGATGGTAAGGGTACCGAACAAGTGAGTCTGAGAAGGTTGTCAACTTTGCTGCAAACGTCCTAAGGAAGCTCCTCTGGCAAACTTCATAGGAGGTGACTGGATTCTGACATTTCAAAATTATTGCTGCATAACTTGAAACACACCTGTTCATCACTCACGTTCAGCCTTGTGTAATGCATCTCATTAACACCTTCTGGTAAACCTCACTGGACGTATTCTGGAATAGCTAGTTATTAGGATGGGACAGAACAGGGTTGCCAAACTTGATTCACACACAGGACTTCTGCACCTCATAGTAAGTTTAAAAATTAGCTGTAAGTCTTAGACCACAGCAAGCAATTAAAAACCAAAATGATTTTTGTGGGTAGCTTGTATTAAACAAACAATCTTAGCTTATTTTGGCTGCTGCTTATAACTCTTGGTAATCTGCTTTTGTTAATCAGCATAATCAAAATGCTGGCAAATTTGGGGGTGCAATGCTATACAGTGATGCAAGCAATGCAGCTCAGCCTAACTTCAGCAGCTTGAGAAAGGCAAGGTAGACGTGGAAAATTCAACTTCACCAGTAAAGAGAAAATAGTTTGAAGGCTGTCAGAAAATTGAAGATCCTCAATAGTGCAACATAGTTTTGATAAAGAACGTGGCTGTTTCACATATAGAGAAAAAGTCCTCACTCGCCCCGTATTCAGCGGAGCTGAATAGAGCACGTCAATGAGTTCTCCCTCAGGAGAAAGGGAACAATCAAACATTTTGCTGTACATTAAGCTGTCCTGCTTGACACATGGTGAGCTTTGATGGTAGAGTTTCTCAAGGTTTATTGTACAACTCTGTATGCAGTCCCAGCTCCTAAGCAGTCTTTTGGACGTGCTGCTAAAGTGTTGTTTGAATGTGTTCTTCAGGAAGCAAGGACATGTCAGGCAATGCCTGGCACAGAAGCAATCAGATGCTACTGAAAGCATGTGAGTGTCTTTTGCCTGAACAAGTAGGCACTATTAAAGAATTTGTCTGTCTATGCTCCCTCTTTTTGTACACACCCTGCCCCCTACCCTGCTTTTTTCATTTTCTGTTTGGGTTTTTTTTTTTTGGTCTTCTTTCTGTTTTCTTTTTTTTTTTTCCTTCTCCCCCCTCTTCTTTTTTGCATGCTCTTCCTAAGATAATTAACTGCATTTCAAAGGGAAATTGGCTAGAATTGTTTTTCCTATTTTATTATTTTCCCTCTTGACTCTAAATATAATCACACTTCCGTGTGTGTTACTAGCAAAACACATTAGCTGTCATTGTAACTGGAATTCATAGAAGCCTAACTCCCCTGATGGATAAAAGCTGACAACGTTAATTCGGAAATAGACCTTTTGTAGTGGGCTGGGCAAATGGTTCATAATCTGTTGAGGGAGCCTTGTTAATAGTTTGCCACTGACTGAAGAAGTGTCCTCTTCCAGACAGTGAGGGTTGCCACGGTGGACAACCACGGCATTCCTAGCAGAGCACCAGGGGTTGCCACGTGCTTGGCCGCACAGTCCCATGGCCGCAGAACACAGACCTGGTGAGGGAGGAAGAGATTAAGGAAATATTTTTCAGCACGGTGGGACATTTTTTTAGCAGCAGCCTAAGATAATTGATATAAATCCTGTTTTTATTTCATGATCGGTCAAAGCATGAGTTCTAGTAGACTGAGGACATAAACTGTGTGTTGTCAAATGATTTCTTTAAAGAATGACTAGTAGTGACTAATTATTACGTTTAAAGATGTGTTTGTCTTCATGCTCAGACTCCATTAGCATTTTAATTTGGACCAGAAGTGTGCTTTTGAAGGGAAGCTCTCGCTCCATTTTTCCCACTTACCACACCGGTTTACATGACGGAGTGGTGTTGGGACATACCAGCTGGACTCATTTGGTTCAAACTAAACCGAGAGGTGTGCTGCAGAAGCGCCTACTGTACTGCACATGCCAGTGGGTGCCCGGTCCATGGGATCAGGCTGGAGTCAGCACAAAGTACCCAGCCAAGGCAGGTGTGCTGTTGCACTGCACAGAGCTGTTCTGGCGTGCTGTGCTATGTGCTACTGGAGATGTAGGCACAGGACACTGCAATTTAGGAGAAAAAAACTGTGCTTTCTTATAACTGCAATGTTACACCCCCACCCCCCACCCCCCCACCCCCGAATTTCAGATTGGATATGTCTGTTCTTTGGGGAAGTGGGGCTGTGGTGCTGAGCTGGGAGGAGTAACTGTAGTCAGCCAAACACCCAAGTACTGCCACGAGATGTGGATTAGGCTCTTATTTTCAGTACTTAAACCCACTTGCTTTAAGGGGAGTGATACCATGCAAAGGTATTTCTTCACTTTTTCTGTGTTTTTTTTTTTAATTTATTTTTTATTTGTTTGTTTGTTTGTAGTCCCCTCCCCCCCTTCAACCCACAGAATGGAGCATCATTAGATGTGTACTTACATATTTCCATTTTCCCCAGATATTATTGTGACTTCTTCAGCTCCCATGCAGCCTCTGTGCACATGACTCAGATGCGTTTTCCAGAGAAACTCAACTTTTGAAATGTTTCCAGAGATTTCTGTATCAATATAGTTCAGATATGTGTTGCCTGGTTGGAAAGTTCCCCTGCCAAAAGAAAGGCACAAAAATGATGCTTTGTCTTTACGAGTGAGGGAAAAAAAATGCTGCCATTTAGTTAGAAAGGGGGACAAGTATGGGATGGATGCTATAAGAGTTGAAGCTTTGAATACTATTGTTATAATTTTATAATTTTTTTTTCCCCAAGAATTATCAGGCTGAGATGTTAGGCAAAATTTTAGCTTAGAACATGTTCTTGGAGAATGTGTTCCTTGGGGACATTTGATGCAGAGCCTGATGCGGGTCCGAGGCTCTCAGCTCAGGCAGTAGGGGATCATGTCTCAGGTCCAGAAATCCCAAGTTCTGCCCTCTCTGCTGACTAGCCATGTAGCAGAGTCTTTTACAAAGTCCTTGGACCTTAGATTTCTTGTACACAAAATATATCAAATATTTTTTTGGACAAAGTTTGTAACAAGGCTAAAGTTATGAGAAGATTAAAGAAATCATTATTTATATACACACACACACACATATATATACTTTCCATTTAACTTTTTTGGTAAGAATTAGAAAGGAATGTCTCATTGACGTTTTGGTTCATGTCTTCCTCCAAATCAGTATTGCAGCTTTTTGCCTTCCCAGAAGCTATTGTGGTGAAGCTGAGGCTACCCCACTTCTCCCAGCATGACTTGTCCTGAACGCCTGGAGGAAGTTCTGAGGACTAAATGTCGCTTTTTTCCCTCTTTGGCATTAGTTTGTTGTGCAGATAGCAGCTAGACAAATTGGTGAAGGCCACGCAGTCTCTGTACTAACCTTACTTGAGAAAGATGAGGAAACCACCACACCGTTCCTACTTATGTAGGGAAGTTATTGGGGATCCCACTACAGGATTTCAGCCTATCAACCCAATCTGTTGGTTTGTTGGTACCTAAGGAAGAGACAGCTACTCAAAGGGCTCTACAGAAGTATGCAAATTACTTAGCTGCTTAAATTCCTGTTCCCTTCAGGATGAAAACACTAGATTAGTTAGCCCAGCCTTTGTCAGTTTTGTCATGGGGTTTACTCTAGACATTGGTTTTGGAAAATGAGATTTATCTTCAAGTTAGTCCAAGTCAAGAAGTTCTCTCAGTGTTTCTGCCTGCTCTCAGCCATGAAGAAAATTGAAAATTATAGTTTACCTTCATGCCTTCTGTGGTATCAGTGTTCATTATAACGGAATACACATTACAGCATGACATTAACGTACTAATTACCTGTAGGTGTATCACTGCAGTAGTGTATTTGCAACCAAAGGTACTCCTGGTACAGACCAGTAACAGGGCTATGTTCAAACACAGAGGAGGCTGGTTTTACAATACTTAAACTGTGCTCTTGACAAGGATCAGTTTATGAGATTTAAATTCATGTTTACTGGAAAAAGCCAGGCTGAGTGGACAGGAATCCTAGGCTTCAGCACAGTTCATAAGCAAGCTGCAACCTTTTTACTCATATTCACTAGAAGAGGGAATGATTAAAAGCCTGTACATCGTGCAGCTCTTTGTCTTCTCAGTGAAGATGACCAAAGGATGTTTGAGTCCAGCAGTAGCCACAGAGCTCTTTGCTCTTGCCCACTTTGCTATGGTAACCACCATCCTCAGAAAAGAAAACACAGAGCAAGAATGACCTGCAAGCAGATTTTGACCATGGTCTGTAGCACGGGGACTTTAACCATTTGTCAGCTACTATTATTACCAGTGTAAATCACAGATCACATATGATGAGACATGTAAAAATAGCTGTGCATAAATTCAATATGATAATGATAGAGACATTTTTCAACAGACATGTTAAACTTACTTGTCAATTGTATATTTTTTCCTGATCCCATCAGTTCCAGTCAAGGCTACGTCAATATTTCCTTTCATGGTTTCTGTTGCAGATACTTTGACATGTATCTCTTTTCGCCAGCCTTTGAAAGCAAAATGAAACAGATTATGGTTGTAAGGTTTCTTCCCTAACGGTAAAACTTATATGATTCAATGTCTTTCAGGGAGAGGAATGGATGGCACAAGTGTGCTTGTAAGGAAACAAAATGTTACTCCTTATTAAGGCAAATGTTAGTTCTGTGTGATTCTGGCAGTACTGATTTCCTTGACAGTGGTTTATATCACAGATCCAATCTTTGCTGACCTGCTGACTATGATGAGCGTTTAATCTGCCATGGCCAATACTGTATCTTGCTCTTCCACTTGGTCTCACTTTTATTTTTTTTAATTTGTTACGCTTATGAGCAATTTGGGGGATCTTATGGGTAGCGTATTAGCTTTCAACTGTCAAGTGAGGTCCACTGGACAGTGGTGGTGTTAAAGATACATTAAAAAACTGGCTGCTTTCCCAGGATGATCCCAGTACAGAGTGTTCAGGGTTTTTCTTATACCTGTGCACAGCCCGACAGCTGTCAGGAGATCCTGTCATCTCACACGTCTTTCTAAGGCAGAAGAAGGGTCTCAGGTGCAATAGCACATACTGATTTCAAGCAACCAGCTTTGGGAAGTTTCTGAACTGGCTTTAATTCAGACTATTAAAAGGAGAATCTCTTCACCCACTTCATAAGGTTATATTTGGTTTCAGGCTATAATTTCTATAAAAAGTTTGCAAATGTTGAAATTAATGTATTCAGATTTGAGAACTGGCTGGGTTCTCTAAACTCAAATATTTTTTTATTATTTTTTGCTTTTATGGAGACATGATATAAAATTACTTTTGTCCTTAATTTTTCTTCCATATTTTAGTGTCTAGTGAGTAAGGACCTCGAAGACCCTCCCTTATTTATTGTCTCTGCGGTTCATCACCTGTGATGGATTACAATTTATTTGTGAATTTTCTTATTTCCCAGGTTTGTGGCTGCTTCTACATTAATCAAAATTAAAACTATACTTCTTATTAGCCCCTGATATTTTGGCTTGATGAGCTTTGCAAAAATAACCTGAAATGATCCAGTTTTATAAGTTTTTGTCAATAAAAACAACAGAACTTTTTTTATTTGAAATTGTATACAGAATAACATTCCTCCCACCTTCAGCTTTATAGACTTTTTGAAGCCATCATCTCATTGACAAAATTTTAGCAGGGTTTCTAACTCGGACTCGGAGGTCAGCATCGGTTGATCTGTTCATATAATTATCACAGCCTTCCCCAGACAGTGCTGGTACTGCACGTTTCTAACACACTTGAAACTCTAGATTTTGTACGGAGTGCCACTCATTAGTTCCAGCAGCAGTCTGTAGAAGTGTAAGGTATTTGTTCACCCAAAATTCATTACCACTTTAGAATTCACTACCCAAAGTAAGGACTTACGCGCATATGGAGGGGAGGGCCCTGTGTTTAAATAAACCTTCTGTTGTTCTTTCTCAGTTTTATGTAAAAACCTATCAGCATAATGACCCATCAGTGGGCATCCTTCCTTCGGACATGGGAAGCAATCTCCCTGGGGAAAAATAACAATGTGTGTTACAAGACATTATCTGTTTTAAGCCCACTGCTTAAAGTTTAAGAAATGAAGGTATTTCAGCTTTTTCCCAGCTTTTTTGAAAGGGTACTTGCTTCTGAATTCAGCTTATATCTTCAGTCTTTATTGGTGTGGTGATAAAAGGAGCTGAGATGATCAGTCAGCTTATCTCATCTGGTTGAAAATCAGAGAGAAAAAGGTTGAAAATCTGGTCTAATTCCTTATGCTCTTGCAAAGACTGTAAGTAAATACCTCAATACATGTTGTGCATTACTACCTGATCTATAAAATATAGGTAATCACCTTTCGTAGGGTCCTTTGAAAGTTTGTCCGCTAATTACAGGGTGGGTAACTGTGTTCGCAAGGAGGTCTGGCTGGACATCTCACTTGCATGGTAAAGATGTTTAAGCTTAGGAACACTGAAGCTCAGGGTCTTGTTTTGGCATGTGTACTGTCTGCTTTTCAGTCTTTATTATCCTTGTAGAACCTTAATGAAATTAATCTACCTACACAGATCAAACATTCAGACCAAGACCTCAATATCCTTTAAAAAATCAAACAGAAAAGCATGTAAATTTTCAGTAAAAGTGATTCAACTGCAGCTGGAAAAAATAGCATTGTTATGTTTAGATAGTTCAATTTTGATATTTTGGAAGTTCTGTAGGAACTGGTATTTGTGGATCCCTTGGCTATTTGGGCATTAGAGGGACAATGAGGAACAAAAAGCTAAATTATCATCATCATTTGTTTGTTATGAGACTGAAAAAAAACATTTCCCTTGCATCACTACGTCGTACAGGGTTGAGGTTTTCAAGTACTGAATGACATCAAACTTTAAATCTATGTGGCAATATTGCTACAAACACTAACAACTTTTCTGCAGTATTATAATAATTCCTTTTGGGAGCAGATGGAAATAAATTCAGACTTCTCTTCCTCTTTGACCAGTCCTCAGCTGCATTGCCAGAACTGGTCCACTAAAAGACCAGTTATGTAAGGCATGACAAGCCAGGACATTAGGCTGCCTTCTTTCTTGTACCACCTGAGGGTTGTGTGAGCAATGCTGTGCTGTATAAATATCTCCCCTGCTCTATATGGGAACATTTTTTGCTTATGAAATGTTCAAACATTTCTAAAACCTAGAGGCTGTCTCCTTGATGATGGGTTCCACCAGATTTAGATGGACTTCCTTCAACCAGTGTCCTTTACTGCTGACCTGCACAAAAGGTGAGCCCAGCCACTGCCTCTCTTTGCTCTCTTACTCAACGCATCTTTCCCTTTGTTAACTGTTTTTGGTGTTCATATTTATTATTTTTCTAATATTTATTCTAATTTTTTCCAAGTTCGCTGCTGTTACATTTTACCTTTTTTGGGGGGTATGGTCTGGATGAAGGTAGTCAGTGCGTCTGCATAGCTCCCACCCTTTATCTTATGTAGAAGTTGTCCCAGAAATTATTAAGAGAAGAAGATAGGGCTATAATCTCAGATAAATACGTACCTGATACTTACCAATACAAAGGCTCGGTATGTTTCACACTGATACCCAACAAATCCATTTGGAATGATAATACTCTCAGCATAATACCGTAGACTTCTTTTATGTCCACATCCGATAGATCTATATTCTGGAAAAAAGCCCAAATAAAAAAAGAGGAAAGCTATACATGTAAAGTCCATGCCAAAGTAACACTTGTGGTTTTTTTTTTCCTCAGAAGCCTTTGGACATATAGTGACATCTCAGAGTTTAAAAGTAGTAGTAATTAAAAGACGTTTAAAGTGTGAATTTTTTGGATTTATAGTATAAAGTGAACTTATGGCTACATGTATTTTTTTCAGTGGGGAAGAACCTAGGTTCTAATCCCTGTGTTCTTGTGCTCATACTGAGTTAAAAAAGGTGGAGATGCACCAAGGTGGACCTCGTGCAGCCTCCTATCCTGCTATGTGTACTTAACTGCTTTTAATTTAGCATGAGAACCAAGGATGCTTTAGGAGAATTTCCCTTTGATATGTCAAAGTCTGGAATAATTCATAATAATTTGTACAGCTTTTGTAAGGCATATAGTAGTTACTATGAAGTAGTTTTCATTTGCTTACCATTATCACAACATGGTATTGTGTGAAACCACAGTTTCCACTCATTTCTAGAATTAAAGGTAATTGTAGTAATTATTTTAAATTCAGTGGCTTTTAATGTTTTTAAGCTCTAGAAAATCTGCAGTCATTTGACAGTAGTGATTATGTGAAACACTTTGAAAAGCAAGATGTTTTGGCAGTGCGTCCTTGATTTTGTCAGAATTATTTGAAACAAGTACATTTTCCCATCAGAGTGAAATTTATAAGCCGTCAGTGCAGGAAAGAAGAAAGTGCTTGTGTTCATTAGAGCTGAGCTTCTCCTTCACCACAGAACATTGCAAACAGCCTTGTGAAATGTCTCTGGAAAGTATTTAAATTTTTTGCTTGAAAGTGCAGATAACCTTATGCAGTCCAATTGGAAAGTGTTTTGGTTCTGAGTGACTGTGCACAGCCAGCTTTCCGTCCTCTTTGTTACTAAGTTCTCCAAACAGTTTTAAGACAGTGTTTTTGAAATCACATTACTAAACTAGTGATAGAGATTTCAAAAAATTTGGCTGTGAATAACAGATACTCTCATTTCTGTGGGTTATGATCAGAAGACAGGATTTGGGGCTTCTGTTGTACTGGATGACAAGGTAATCCTGATTAACTGCTCAGCTTTCTTAGAATGTGAACTATCAATGGAGCCGTCATTTTATCATCTTCTATATTTTTAATCTTGTGCTGTTCCCTTTGAAGACACTAAAGCTGCTAATGGTGTGGATGAGTATGTCTAACCCCAGTAATACTGGGGCTGATGTCTTTCTAGGGAGAAGAGAAGCTCAGATTTTAAAATACTCATTTTTGGATTACCCTTGAATGAAATTTTACTGGTCCTTCATGTATGGAATTCCCAGTGAGATCAGTCTGCCAGCACAGTGGCCAGCTTTTATAATGGTTGTGATGAACAAGTCTGCATGCTTTAACCAAAGTTTCTATCTGGAATTTGCCTTGGTTAGTACAAAAGAAAATTGAAGGGTATTTCACAGGCAGGTTTAAGTCTTCCATTTTTGAGGATTCTCTCCCTGCTCATAATCTGAGCTATATAAATAATGCATACATTCAGAAGGCTTTACCTTAACCTAGCCTTTATTTCTAACTATGGCTTATAATGAGGTATTACCTTAAGATATATTTACCTTTCATAAGGTCATTGATATTCCTACTTGCAGGAGGTACACGAAGCTGCTTGCATCCTGGCATCTTCTTGCCACCGTTCGGGTAAAAATCCAGGTGGCCACAAGTCTGGAGAATCCCTGGAGCTGAAATGCATAATGAACGGAGGCTGACCACTATCGGGTGTGCTGTGGCCAACCTCTGTGTTGGTGTCAGCCTTTGTGCAAAAACTTACCAAAATCAAAGAAAAGATGACCAGCGTGAGTATGAATTATATCAACAAATTCTGCGTCTGAAGGATCCAGCCTAACCATTGTGGGAGTGTACTGAAAAAGGGGCCCAGCTGGATCCAAACCTAAATGAATGGAGACACATCTGACTGAGTAAGTAATTATGTATATCATAACATACAGTGTGTGTACAATGTATGTTATTAGATTTCTGTCTTTGCCTGATGTATAAAAATACATTTTGTGATCCACAGCCAGCAAAACAAGAAAGGTTTTAATAGAAAGGTGCCTGGAGACACTGCAGCACAGTAAAATGCTGGTGGGTACTTTGCTTACTTTTGCGGAACAATGTTATAAGAAGAGGTTTGGAGGTGGTTTTTGCATGTTAGTGAAAAATACGAAATCTTGATATGCTGCTCTAAGCACGTAGATTTGTTTGAGAATTTTTATTTGGTCAAAAAAATCTATTTTTATTTCCAAAAGAACCTGATTGAAAATGTTACCCCTTCACTTCAGTGTCCGTGAGCATTCTTGGGGCTTAAAGCAAGGCAGTTCTGATCCCAGTTTCCCTGAATTGCTTATGTGACTGCTTACAGCACACACAGCTTACTCAAAGCAATGTCTCTGCAGAGAAAAGAACTGACTAGAGGAGAAAGAAAAAGCAGAAAATAGTGAGCCTTTAAAAAAAGTGATGTGTGAGCATGCCATGACAGTGTGTCTCTCTCTGTAGCTCTGTGACAAATAGCTATGGTCCTTTTCAGGGTGTCCTGACACCACACAGTATTTGCTGTCTTATCCTGACACACTAGATTGAGGGGTTTAAATTTTTCATTTCAGATTTTCAATCTTTTGAACTGCTGAAAAGTCGTGTTAGAGTGGGCTTTTAAAACCTAACATGCCAATGAGTTGCTAGTGTTTTACATGTCTGTTATCCCACATGTAATACAGTATTTTGTTCCTGTTCTTTTATAGCATTAAAAAATCATAACCGAGTGCTCCCTGGGACTTGTGACCTGTGAAAGGTGGCCAGTATTTAGCCACAGTCAGGACAGTTAAGGCTTTCTGATCTGTTGCAGTTGAGACTTTTCAGAGCTGTGAACACTGACCTGTGACATGCATGGTATGTGCTAGGATGTGGCTTTGTTTGTATGCTGCCATGCTAACTGTATACTCCTAATTATGACAAACCAGCATGTCGCAGCCTGTATGGTGTGTTCATAAGGCAGAAGTGATTCTTCAGCCCTCCTGAATTGCATGATAATATAAAACGTCATCAGGTGAAATAGCTTCAGTACCTGTTATTCTTCCAATGCCAGGTTTCCTTCTCCCTGCCTCCCCTGCAGCATGTGCTCCCAGACTATGGCCGATGAAATGAATGTTGGCAGGAGAGTAGCCATAGTCTTTCTGTGAAGATGTATGGAAAGGAAAAAAACAAGCGTGTTAAGCAGGCGATACAAGCCTGTGGTACTGCATCATGGCCCCGTGCTGTGCCAGGACACGGCCAGACCAGGGGTGATGGAGGGGACTGTCTTGGCTGGGAAGTTACTGTTGTGGGTGGTGGGATCTGTACCTAAAGAGAAGCAATTCCCAACTCATCCCACTGCTCTTATGCCACACCTCTGGAAGGGAATAACCTCCGTCAGGAAGTGGCCCTTATGATAGAAAATAAAGAAAAGGGAATTTCTGCAGGTAGCTCCCCTACATTTGCACTGATGGCTTATCCCCACTGCCTCACCCCCGAAACTGTCTGTCTGGTCAGGACAGTGGTCTGCGGTGAAGGAGTTTTCAGTGCCTTTCCCTGTGGCATACCCTCCATGTGAACCAAGCTGCTGTCCTGCTATGGAGATGTTCCACCACACGTGTCCTGCAGGATGGGGAGAATCGTGCCAGGGATGCTGCTGGTGTGCCAGGCTCAGCTGAGCTTCCGCATGGGAAGCCTGGTGGTGGTGGTGGCTGCAGGAGTTGCTTTGCGTTGCCGTTCAGCTCCAGCGCGAGGCAGTGTGCGTGGCTCACAGAGGGGTGTTCTACCTGCACTGGTGTTTTACCTGCACTGGTGTTTTACCTGTGTTGGTGTTTTACCTGCGTTGGTGGTTTACCTGCACTGGTCCTCTGTTGCTACTCTGCACCCTGCCAATGCTGTTAGATAGTCTCCAGTCTGATGTGTTATCCAGCAAAAAGCCCATCATGGGCAAAACTTTCAGGAACTATGGCCTGTAAGCCTTTAGGGACATGCTTATCCATGGGCTGACACTGAAGTAGGTATTTCCATTCATGCAGGATTAGGGACTTCTAATGATGTTTTCAGCTGCATTATTGACTACCTCGGTACTTCCTGACTATTGCCTCAAACCTCAAAGTGCCACCCCGAATACAGCCTTTACCATACAAACTATCTACCACCTTTCACGTTCCACAGATGGGTTTACCTCCAGAAGGTTCACCAGGTAGACCAGCTCGGCCCCCACAATGCGGACGTTGTTAACTGCATCGGTGTACAAACCGCTAGAGCCACCTCTCCAGTCAGTCAAAATGCAGTTCACGTCTTCAGTGTGAAACATGAACTGGTGGAAAACACGGAAGCAGAGGAACAGACGCCAACAGGCATGAATTACTACTGTAGCAGGGTATGTGCAAACAGTATTTTGTTTTGCTATGGCTGGCATCTCACTTCGTTTATGTGACTGGTAAAAACATGTCTTTAGAGTATTAATTCCTACTAATACTGAAGAATCAACACAAGGAGGCAGAGTGGAGGCAGTGATTTGAACACTATAAAGACTTGCAGAAACTTGCTTCAGTTCTGTTTTCCATTCCAGATGATTTGCTTGGGTTTAAGGTATCAACTTCCCTTAATGACAGTACCCCAGTTAGATAAAGAGGATGGTATAACTTCTTTTTTATCGTCCAAGTGTTATTCTTCAAAATTTATATGCTTGGATCATCTAAAAGGATTCACAAACTTTTTTTCTCATGTGTTTGGATTGTTTAGCCCCAGAATTCATCTATTTTAACCAAAATATTATATTTATGCACTTCTGGCAATGGAACATTCTGATTTTTCACTCTGAAACAATTTCATTTTTGAAATGTGCCTAAACAAAATGAAACCAATCTGTTGATCAAAATATTGTCTTTTTATTAGCTCAAATGGCTCACTCAGACAGAAATGTTTATTTTGACCTTTGCTGAGGTAGAGAAAAATTACTTTTTTCCACCTTTGTTATTGGCAGGGAATTGAGAAATCAATTAATTATAGCTTTTTTTGTGGAGGTGATTGCAGGAAAAGGCCATTTAGAAGAAGGCTGAAGGGAGGAACAAGAGGGTGGTCATGTGGAACTGAGCTTCTTTCTTTTTTCCCCCTCATATATATCCTGAATTAACAAGAGAACCAATGAGTAAAATTTATATGGGGATTTTATGCCAGTTAATGGGGTGATGTGGATATGTGCACTTTCAAATGTAAGTAAAATGTTTGTCAGACAATAGTCATACTGTACCCTGCACATGTTGGTTATCCAGGGGAGGTCTGCTCCAGCGAGGTGGCCATGTATGATGAAGCGAGTTTTCCTGTGTGTTCGGAAATTTGAAGCTTTGATAGTTGAAGGATTTGTAGCAGATATTTTCTGTGTCAAAAAAAACAACCAACAAGAACCAACAAACAACACAATGAGGATGTGACTGCTCCATCCCAGTGTACGTTTCGATACAGGGCAAAGTAGCCCAACGGTTAAGGCATAGTTCTGGGCTCTGACGAGAAGGGTCTTTTTCCTCTCTTGTAAACTGTCTTGCTGGGGGATATCAATTAATTGCTTCAACAAATGATTCACTTCCTCTAGTTAATTGAACTAATGATACCGGTGCCTTTTGCACAATGCTTTGAGATATACTGGCACAACATACCATGTAAATACAAGATTTTATCAAACTTGGCCACAGAAATACAAAGATAGCATCTTCTGCAAGGTATTATGTGGTTGACTTTGAATCTATACCTGCTTTTCTTACTTTTTTCTTTGAAGACAAGACCTTCCTCACTAAGCTTATTTATATTTTATGAGAAAGCCCACCAGGCTTACAATGTCAGAGGCTGTAGGTATTTGGGGGATTATTGAGAAAAAAAGCATTTTTCTCTTTTAAAGAAATTCTGAATACTAGGTTGTTTCAAAACTTCGCTCTTATTTTTTGTTATGGTTTTGTAAGCTTAAATGGAGATGTCATGCACTAATTAGCACATAGCTCACCTTCAGTGAAAGATTGATTAAAGTTAAAACCTCATAGCTCCTCTTAGCTAGAGATGTTGGACTTGTTCTGAGGTGACTCAAACAGGAGAAATCATTAAACACCTCTATTGTTTGTGACTGCTGTTTATAAAAAAAATCCCAACAACTATGAAGCCTTTTTCATGTAATGTAAGCCAACAACCCCCCTCTCCCCCCCCCCCCCCCCCTTCATATTCATTTGCTTAATTTTTCTTGCTCTTTGTCCAAGTGAAATTCACACTCTCTGATGGTCATTTCTCTTCTTTCACCAGACTAGTCTATAGCCCCAGAAAACTGCTTCATGTTATGGATGAGCCCAGCTCAGACACCTCCAACACCTTGAGCATCCTGCTGGTGTCGTTCAGTACATTCCCCATTTGATCCATCCTAAACAGTCTTGCAGGCTCATTTTAGCTACTTTCATCTGTCACTCTGTCACAGTCCGGAGCTTTCTCTCACTGCCATTAGTCTGCAGATGTTGTAGATAACTTCACATTCTTACTTTTTTTCTTCCATCTAGCTCCAGAGCCTGCTGTCTCTGTGCTTCTCTATCTGATGTGTCGTCATGAGGGATGACCTGGTTCAGCTCTCCATAACAGAAACCTCCAAGCTCTCTCCATGCTTTTGAATTTCCATTTTCCCTCAGTCCCAGTCTTCCAAAAAATGTTTAATGTTTGTTTATTTTCTTTATCCATCCTGATTTCATTCTCTTTTTGGTTATTTCCCTCTTCTTCCACACATGATTTCTTTCTCTCCTTCATTTTTTATTTAGTCTTCTGTTTTCCTTTCTAATCTTCCCTTTCATTTTTCATCCGATTTCCCTTCCTCTCTCTGATGAACAGAAATACCTTCTCTGGTGATCTTCACTCTTAACTATCCACCTACTCTTAGGGCTCAGTGTTGGCTACCACGTAAGCAGAGCCCCTGAGACCAGCTGTATGTAGTTCATAGGACCCAGTAATCACATGTATGAACCACATCCCTACGTTGCATTGTGTGTATGGGCCTGCAGCACATTTTTAATCTGGGGACACACAGGAGGCAAAATGAGCTTTCCTTTTATACTGCCTTCTCTGCCTCTGGCTTTATAATGCTAGACCTGGAACTGGATTTGGGCCATTAGCTTACTGTAGAGAAGTACATAAATGTCCAAAATGTCTCAGATGACTTGTGTTAGAAGGCTGCAATTAATATGTTGTGTATATACCTGGCTCATCAGAGAGCTGAAATGAGGAAAAAGAAAAAAGGAAGAAAATAATGATGGGCTGTTTGTGTGTAAAATAGAATTTGGGATTCTCCTGGGGACTTATGAGCAGAAAAGAAACTGTCTGTATAATTTGTTGAATGTGTTGTATGCTATCAGTATGTAAACCCAAAGCAGTTTCTTACCTGATATTTCAGGATGTTGTCTCTAGTGTAAAGAAAGAACTTTGTGTTCACATTTTCTGGAGAGCTGGGCAAGCCTGCCAGTTGTCTCCCTGGGATCCCAGACCAAGGGGGACTGTCTGTAAAGCATCCAAGCCTTTTGTAGCAAACTTCCCTTCCTAGGTTTCACAAAGCAGAATGTTAGTGTTCTGGGAATGCAGCAGGTCAGGCTGCCGCCACCTTACAAGAAGCTGGCAGGAGGGTGCCTATACCAGGAAAGCAGAAAAGGGCTGGTTCAGGTTAGGGTGGCACTTGTGTTCGTTCTGTGTTAAGTGTCTCAGTTGCACTCTTGTGCGTGTAGCAGGACCTTGAACTTCCAGACTGATTATTGCTGCAGACATAGCGTAGACCTCAGTTTGATGAACTCAGGAGAATGCAGGGTTTGTTTGGTCAAAAATACTGTTAACACAGCCATTGGAAAAAGATGATAAAATCTTGATCCTTTATGCATTCAGAGAACAAACCAGCTTTTGCTGCCGGTGCAGAGCTGTCCTTCAAATTAGTCCTAATGCTCCAGGGATTACCTAAATTGTTACTTCTTGTGCAATAATTCATGAAGCAATTCTGATTGCTCCACAAGGTACCTTAAACATCTTCCTTGTTTTTTTATCACCGTAAGATTTTAGGAAGCAATAAAGTGGAGTTTGAGTGGAAGCCTAGAGCCAAGCACAGCCTCAGGAAGTGCGGTCTGTGCTTGAGGGACTACAGTTTCCCAATTTCTATTATGGCTTTAACACAGTAATGATGCAAATATGATATACGGGTGTTGCCATTAAATGTCATTGTTACCCACTATTATAGCACAACAGCTGTGAAATCTCAAATAATTTTCATTGCTATTAAAAAGGTGTGAAAACAATGAGAAGCTATTGTTACTCGGATAGGTGACAGGGTCATACTACATTAGACTGCGATTTACTTACTCGTTACTCTGTACGAAACACAGGGGTAGGGTGATACATACTGGAAATACGTCTAGAGAAAGAGATTTAATCATGGAGCTGCAGCTGGAAACTCCACACATGAGCCAGTAATTTATTTTTTACAGGGGTCTTTCCGCTGATGCCAGCAAACTTTTGGACTGTGTCTTTCTGTTTCTCTCTGCTCTTTCTATGTGCCAGTCCCTGTTGAGCTATTCTTTTCTAGTGGTAAAGAGGTGTTTTGGACCAGGACTATGTTCTTGTTCTCTGAATAACACTGTGAAGAGTAAGCGCCTAGGCTGGCATTACAAGTGTTGGAGCTACCATAAATGCTGGTGTGGATTAAGGGCAGGTAGAGGAAACTGTTCTGGAAGAATTTTAGTGTCAATTAATATATAAAAATATCTTTCTAATTCCCATTCTGTTTGCTAGCTGCAAAAACCTTTACAGAATTAAAAAGTAATAGGTTAAATGTGGGAAAGACATGACATAACTCAGTGTTCCTAATGAGGAAATATTTTAAATCTGTTCTAAACCACTATAAACCACTATAAACTATATATTCTAAAATATAGATATACTCTGGTGTGAGCTGCACACAATTTTTACTGTTTATAGACTTTATCAGCTATGTGTCTTACCTCTGGCTGCATCAAGAAGAAAAAGAGTAGTGATCCATACCACAAACATCTAAAGCAAATAAGAACGCAATTCAAACATAATTAAAATATAATCTGGAATTCACCTAAAAGTTTTCTTGACTGATTAAAAAAGTCATAGTGGCCATAGGAGTGCTTCAGGCATTTAATGAGTTGGATGCAAAATATCAGCATTTTCTTAGAGGTAGCAAGGTTTCAAGAAAATAGCTTTGAGATTCTTTCTGTTTGCCAAGAATTTGCATATGCAGGATATCATATAAGAATCTCTCAAAGACTGTCTCCCTGACTTGACAAACAGAAGTTTTGGGTTCTTTTTTCTCTAGAGCTGCAATTTATGGGCAAGAAAATTAAGTTCTTAAAGGATTTTCAACAACAATTTTGAGTGAAGTTTCCTCTGGCATAAGATAAAAGTTATTCATAGAGCTGCTATTCAGAGATTGTATTTGAAAGAACCCAGGAACAAACTTAATTTGTGTTTCTAAATGGTATCGATAGCCTGGAAAACCCATTTGGATCATTGCTATCAGCCATGTGTGCTTATCAGCCCTGATCTGCTTGATCACTTAATCACCAGCTGATAGGTAAGCATTGGAGTAAATTGAACCATTTATTTCGAGGTGAGGTAGGGAAGGCCTTTTAGCTGTAGTCTCACTACTACGACTACTAGTAACTTAACTTCAAAGGAACGGTCATTCTTAGAACACTCTAATATCAGGCCCTGATCCCCCAATGAGTCCTGCACAGACACAGCCCTGCATCCCTTTGCTGACCTCTCCACCCCCAGTCTCCTGCAGTCCGTAATATACTGTAGGGGCAAGGAGTTAATCCCTGTGAAACCCACTGCAGGTTCAAGCATGTCCTGCTTCCACCCCCTCTCCTACAGCCATGCACCAAATACCCCACAACTTATCACGGTGCCCTTTATTTCGGCTCCTTAGATGTTCTTGGCTCCAGCGTATCCCGTTTTACCTTGGCAAAGCTCAAAGCAAGTTCTTTGGGTCCACCTCTCAGCCGATGGCAGCAAGGTCTTTGAGGAGCCTGGCACGAAGCAGGACGGTGCTGTGCCTGCCCTCCGAGGGCACGTGGTGGAGGGACGCTCACCCCACCACTGCTTCCCAGTGCCTGGGTTCCCAGCTGCACCTGTGATTTTGTTGGCTGGCGCCAAAGGAAATGTCCCTGTGTCAGGCGTGCTTCATCTGAGATAACACGGACCAGGTCAGACCAGTTGCTGCGTGACTCCACCTTTTTAATGCAAAGTTTCAAATAGGGTGTTGCTGTCATCCATCGGTAATTATTTTTAAAGCTAAAAAGCACTCAGAAGAGTGATGTAAACACTAAACAAACACAGCCTTTCAGGATCAAGGACAAGCTCTTGCCATCAGCTGGGCTGCTCATCTCTTTGTGATGCTGAGTTGGGATTCAAGTGGTGTAGCATCACTCCGGAAAGCTTTAGCATAGACACAGCTTTTTGGGTCCTGCTCCAGAGTTTTAATAGCAAAATCACCTTTCCTGGAGCTGATCCCTGCCTTAAATAATTTACAGCCTTAAGCAAAATTTTCAAGTTTGTATTCGATAGTTAAGTCTACCATTACAACAGCAAGACACAAACAAGGTCTTTTGGGTTGAGTTAGGATGTATGTTTGTGAGGTTTAAGCTGTTGCCTGAGAAAAGGCAGAAAGAAGAGAAAAAAATGAAAAATGATTAAAAAAAAATCAAATTGCTCAGTCTGTTATTTGTTCATCTCTCATCTGTAATTTTGCTAGTGGATGAATTACCTGACCTTTTTTTGAAAAGATGGCAGAAATGCTTTTAAACAGGGGAGAATAGCTCCTTGGGCAGATTGTCACCACATCCAATCACCACAAATTTTCAGAATTAAATTGTATTAATTGCAGTAATTTTAGTTTTTAGTGTTTTGGTAATGATGTCTTTTCACATAGTACTATATTGTTGTAATACTATTATGCTATCATTTTTTTATGAGGCTTTCCAAGAAATATTTATTCCTGTATGTGGGTCTTTTCTAACCTAAACCATTCTATGATTCGGTGTAGACACAAATGAGAAACTCACATCTCAACATTTTGATGTTAAAACCTTTAAATATATTTTGGTGACTATTGGCACATCCTAAGGCAAGGGTGTACAGAAAGGGGAGACTCCTGGTATAATCCTTCCCATTAACTGATGACTTATCTCACATCTAGCACATACAAATGTCATAGAATCACAGAATGGTTTGGGTTGGAAGGGACCTTAAAGATCATCTAGTTCCAACCCCACTGCCATGGGCAGGGACACCTGCCACTAGACCAGGTTGCTTCAAGACTCATCCAGCCTGGCCTGATCAACTGAATTAAAGTGATTCTTAAAAGTGCTAGGTACAAAAACTTTTCCAGGCTTTTTTTTATTCTGCCTTTTTTTTTTTCCCCCTGCTTTTTTTTTTTTTCCCATAGCTAGCCTTGAAAGGTTAATTTCTTCAGATGCAGACTGTAGAAGCAACTAGATCGTTGATCTCTGTGCTCCATAACCCTAGCAGAAAATTCAGAAGGAAGGTTAGTGTCTAGCTTAGAGAGTTTGTTTTTTTCATTTTTTCAGGACTAAGTTAGTTCAGTAAAATGTTGAATTATTCATGTTAAAATTCAAGTTATTTACTGCTCAATAATTAAAGTCTGTTATTAAGGTGCACAATGTTTGGTTAACCAGCCACCAATAGAATTCAGCAAATTAAAATCCTGACCAGGTCTTTGGAAGAAATGGTTAAAAGAAACACACCAAAAAAATCTGCTTCTGAGTAATCCTAGGTCACCCTGGCCAAAACTGGATTCTGTGGTAGTTAATATGTGCTCAGAACTGTGATATAGAATCACATTCAAAGGAAGTGGATGCTTGGTTTTTATATCTCTAAGAATTCATAGGCAAACTCAGAAAGGCTGATTTTTCAGAATTTAAGGGCCCCACAGGAAATTAGTATCTAAGCTACATTACCTGCTTCTGATTTAATTCTTTTATATATAATATTGGACCCAAACCTCACTTCCTACTATCCTCATAATTTCTTCCCACTTCAGAAGGAGAGTTTACTGCAGAAACAGGTCACTCAAACTTTTAAACTAAACTAGTTGATTCAATAAATTATTCTCGTTGATGTGAATTCACAGATTTTACCTATTTAAAGTATTTTGGTGCATACACTCTCTAGGGAGCTCAAGAAATACATTCAGAAGCCTTACTGGAACTTGGTATGATAGTCCCAAAGGGTACCTCAATGTCCTGCTGCAGGATGGACTCCAGCAGCAGTCTGGTGGTGAAGATTTTAGAGCACTTGCAAGATTCAGTGATATTGCCAAGTTAAAATCAGAATGACAACATATTTAAGGGCTTTTGATTTTTCCTATGAGAGCATCACTGTCTCATGGCCCAGATGCAAACGTCTACACGCAATTCTTATAAATCATCATTCCAGCTAGTCTTGAGAAGCAGCTGAAGTTTAATTTCTCTAGGCTTTTCTCAGAACACATGAAGTGATTAGTTAGTGACGTTCATGCTTCCTGTCAGCAGTCGTTGTGACACCACAGCTCTCCTCCAGTGTTTAAGACAAGGTTACTGGGAAAGCAAGGCAACATGATATTTGTAACTAATAAAGTCAGAGGATTCAGTCCAGCAGACAAGCATGAAATGGGTTTTCTATGCTAGTTTACTAATACCAGGAAAACTCATAGCTCAGCAACATTGTTAGACGTCAGCACTTCCGTGTTGGCTTCTAGAAAATGTCTTGCTTTATGGGGTTAACTACTTCAGTATTATTTGGCACCTGGGTAGGAAGGAGTAAGAAACAAAGTGCTGACTCTCCATTCCTTAAAAGCTCTTGAGAATTTCTCTTCCATGAATTTGTCCAAGCTGTCCTTGATCTCATGCACACTTCTAGCACACCCAGGGTTCTGTATCAAACACATTGCAATTATGTAATTGTGAGAAGAATCATCTCATTTCACTTGTCTTGAGATATGCCAATGTCAGCTTTGTTTAATGCCCCCCCGTTACTAGCATGGAAGACAATTAACAAGTAATTTTGTATTTGCCTTCTCCATGATCCTCTTTGTTTTATAGACCACATTCACACCCCCATCTCTTTCCCAGGCTGATTTCTGGTTTCCCCTCCTATGCCAGAGGATGTGGGGAAATGACTGCTTGTTCCATTCAGCTGGAGTAGATGAACATTAGTGTTTTGCCTTCCATTAACAAAAAACAGTATGCAAAATTCCTTCTGTCCTGAAGTTTTGTCAATGAATGTGTTTTCTTGAGGGGTAAAGTTGCCAAAGGTGGAGTAAGGTTCTTTCTGCAGCTCAACCACAGCTTTGTGCAGTCCCTCCTAAAAGCTCCCTTCTGTAGCAACATCTGCAGGAGAGGAACTTACATGATGAGGTACAGTGTGTATAGTGTTATGATGAAAAATAGGACTAATAGAGATAATTAATTTAAGTTATTGTACAGGGCTGTTTATACTTTTTTTTTTTTTCCTTTTAATTGTACCCACTTGTCATGTCTTAATCTGGAGAGTAAACTTTCTGGGCAGGGACCTGCCCATCTACCAACCTCTGCACATTGTGGGGCATGTATGAATAATTTGGGTAGTGTATGAATAATTTTTAATATAAGCAGTAGCAGTAATATAAAGGTCACCTTTTCCACCACATCGGTTGTAAGGCCCTCCCTCAGGAGCTAACACTTTTGAATAAAAAACCTTAAATACCAGCAAGTATTTTTCTATTCTTTCCTTTCTATTCAGTCTGCTTGGCTGCTGAAATAGATATGAAGGGATTATTATTCTTTTAATCTGCTGTTCCTTCATTGTGATCCAGCTTTTAATACTTATATTGATGCCAATCCCAATGGGATCACTCATAGAATAAAACACTTAGCTAGAGAGAGCACCAAATGTTAAGTTCCACTTACTTTTTATTTTAATACCATTTAAACTAACAGCTGTTGTGTGACTTATTCCTACCTCCCATGGAAGCCCACATTTTTTTCTTGTACTTCTTGAGGTGAGCTTGGAGGTATTACAAGATTTGATCTGTAATGCTCCTGACTATGTTTTGTCCCAGAAATTAAAATAGAGTGAAGCTGTTTAAGAGCATTTGCTCCTACCTGCTTTTCTCACAGCAATATGTATTTGCAGGGATGTGAGTGTGTAATTAGCTGTCCTTCATTCACAGCTTACCTTGCTGTGGTTTGCTGTATCACTTGCTGGCACTCCTGAGAGGGTGAGTGAGGAATGATTAAACTGCACAAGGAATACTGCAGGCAAATGTTCCCCTGAGTTTCATCAGGCCTTCTAATGTCTAAAACAAGAATCTATGCTGTCTAGCCTGGTTTGTCCTGGATGTATCTCGCATGTCTCGGTAGGTCTGAAATATCCCACTACCATGCTGCAGAGTCATTTAACTCTGTCAGTTTAGAGCTGCTAGAAAACTGGAGATCCATGTCCTGTTGATGGAAGGGAGCAGAGATTAACATCCTCTTTCATCGTTAGTACTGTTTAACTTTCATTTAGCAAAATTCAGTAACATCAACTTTAGATTGGTAAAAATGGGGAAAAAAGTCATATTTGCATAGTGCTTCAGTTAAAATATCCCTCTCCCTGAATCAGCTTAGAGAAGAAAAGGATTCAAGCAGTGTTAGTGAGTTCAAGCTTTCAAGCTTGAAGACATATATTTTATTATTTTCACATCATAATGGTGCAATTTCTAATAACCTTCTGGTCAGTAATAGGCTATGCTTGTCTCTACAGCAGCTACATGCAGACTGCAAGAGTCTAGGCTACATAGAGTCAGAGTCACTGATTGGATTCAACAGACCGATGTATACCGGGTAAGATCTGAAATTTGTGTCTTAATAAACAAAATAAATTTGTTCCTGAAGTTGTCTCAGTTTGTGTCAAACAGAATTCCAAGTGAATCAGCTTTTCATAATTTCTGTGATAAAACACTCTTGTGCTTGACACGTATTCTGGGGACAGCATCAAATTTAAAAGTATGAAATAAGGAACCAAAGAATGTGATATAAACAGAAAATTTTACATCTCCTCCAGCAAGGTGTTTTAAGGCCTACAGAAATTTTGTGTGTTGATCTAAATTTCAGGATGTAAATTAGTTAACTACAGAACCAAAAAAGAAACAAAGAAAATAGTAAACCTTTGGACTTTTTCCTAACTGATTGCTATTTCATTCTTTCTCTCATCAGCCATCTAGCATGAAATTGTTGGTTTTGTACTTTTGAAAAGTTACAAATTATTTTAAGAAGAGACAATTAAAAGGGATATCCATATAAAATTGATTTCACAGATTAATGAGAAAGCATGGAATAAAGGTTCTAATCATAGCCATTTTCTACAGCCCTGTAGAATGCTGTGGTAAATGAATTGTAATTGATCATGATGAATTTTGTTATGCAGTTTAAAGATTACATGAAGTGGTGGGATAGAAGCTCTAGCTGAAGGCCTTTGATTATATATTTCTGAATTAAAGCTGGTGGTTATTAGTAAAATAGGAAGCCATCATTTATGAGATAATTGGGACAAATTCCCATCTGGTAGCATAATTACTGGAGCACTATGCCTTTAGAAGAAGTACCCTTATTTTTTGGGGGGGGTTGCTGTTTCTGTCTGAAATCAAGAAAGACATTTTATATTAAACAAGTAACATCAGCTTGTGGGATGGCTGAATTATTCTATGTTGATAAAATTATTTAATGTATTTATTTCTGAAAGATAGGACTAAAGATGGAGACATAGACATTCCACATATCCTAGTCCCTCACCAGATCTCCTCTATATTTCAATCTTAATCAGGTTGTTAATATCCTTATATCTCATTTTTCTCAAACCATTAAATGACTGTAATTGTCAGAGCAGAACGGTCCATGTTTAAAAACGCATGATAAAGTCAATAGAATGATACTAATTTATACAAGGAGTTAGCTGTCCTTAAATAGAAACACCTAATAAAATAATTAAGCGGTTTGCTATTGGACCTTTGATGTGACATGTGGCCTGGTTTCTGTGGGTTTTCTTGTGTTATTTTGCAAGCGCTGGTTCTCTTCCATCAGATTTCCTTTAACTTCAGTCAAGTACAGGAGGTTTATGTCAAGGTGCTGTTATGTTTGTGTCAGTATCTTCAGGTTCTTAATTACCTGTGGTGTGCCGATACATGCAATGGTTTAATAAAACTGTGTATTGCTTTTGTAGCACCTTCTACGCTTGCAGCCTGATCACAGGTTTGTGTTTGTCCCTGATTTGTGACTTAACTGGAGAGGAGCTTTGAAGTTGGAGATTAGGCACATGATAAGCTACAGATTTCTTCCTCAGAAGGACCCCGGGAAGGGGCTGGCAGAAGGAGCAGCAGTCCATGGATAGTTCCTGAGGTCTGCTTGGTGCCTGTCACCGGCTTTGCTACTCCCTGTACAAAAGGATGACCTATGTTTTATCATATTTGCTTGTGATACAAGCCTGCCTGTAAACAGGAAGGCTTCTTTATTTTGCTTTTAAATACTGCTGTTACTCCAGTCAGTTTGTTTTTTTGGTATACCTTAAGAATACTCTCAGAATTCTAAGATTTTGTGGGCCACTACTGGAATTAGGTTTTCATGAAGCACTACCTCAGCCTTCTGATGTTTTCAGAAGGTCTCTCAACACTCATCTGAGAGGGGCCAGCCAATACAGGGTAGACTATGAAGAAAAGTAAATAATTTATAGCATCTTTCTGTAAATGAAGTAATGAAAACGCTACAGGATGGCATACATGTATTTTGCAGGTCAGCTAAATCAGTATCACAGTGAATAAGCTGTCAGAAAAATTGAGCACCATCATTTCAATTTTAAGCCTTTTGATTTGAAGATTTGTTGGATAATTGTGAAGAAAACAGTCATGAGGAACAGAGAAAGTTCTTTAAAGGGCTACTCAAATGAGAGTTATGAGGCAGGGATGCAAAGCACAAAGTCATTTTAAGCCTGAGGAATGTGGGAGTGGGATGTTGCAATTGGCACAGTGTGCAACATATAAAGGCATTACCACACTGATTAGACCTAGTAAGTTTAACTGGAATATTTCATCATGTGAGTCCAACCCAACTTCTTTTTAAGACTGCTGAAGTTATTGCCATTGTTTTCAATAAGCAAGGATAGAAGCTAGCATTGCAGTGTTGATTTCAGGGTGTATATTGTTGTGGTTTGTATCTGAGGTGCATACAAATGTCTGAAATAATGTCAGATTTCAGTAATATTTCAGTGATCTGTTACTGGCGGGCACTAAATGCTAAGTGTGTAGAACTGCAGAGTGAAAAGCTTTAGAACTGGTTTCTGTGTGGGCTTCATGCTTCTGAAAACCAGTTGGACGATTTGTGAACACATCACTTGTAGATAATTGCAGCATGCAGGTCTTGGGTTTTCATGGAGCTGTGCCTGTTTTAGGATTATTTATCAGTTAAATCTTATAAAAAGAAATTACTGTTTAGGCACCCTTCTAAGCTGCATTTTAACAACTATGTGACAGAGAGATAAAGTCTTCGAGTGGCAAATAAGGGCTTCTAGGCTATTAGTCCTCCTCAGTCTCATGACTGGACATGTTACAGATGCAGCGTATGGTCAGTTTGTGTGTGCAGAGCAGGTACTTGCTTCCTGGGTGCACTGGAGCACATTAGATGTGCTCTGCACCATGCATGTCTACATCCTCGTCTCCTCTGCACAGGAGATGCTGTGACTTCGCTGTGGACACGCTAACCATGGACTGATACAAGCAGCGCGGGTATACACAAAGGAGGGGGCACTGGTTATTGTCGTTTGCAACACTAACAATATACAACATACGTAAAAATTTTAAACAACAGGTCTGGGGTTTTGTTATTTTCTCTTTTCTACCAGCCTTCTGTTACTACAAGCCAGACTACGGTTTAAGTTGGTTGAGATGTATGTAAAACACCTAATGGTCAAAGCTAGAATTATCAACGGTTACAAGAGGTGACAGCCAAATGACGCTTCGGCTGCATTAGAAATTTACTGCAGCCATTGCCAGACTCACCAGAACCACTGCCACCACTGCGACAAACCATTTTGTCTTGCTCAGCTGCAGTGTTTCACTGCTGGGGGTCATGTGCCAGGCACATCATCATCTCACGCTCTATTATTCATAGGCAACACAGATACGCTAGGCTGACTCTGTCCAGGCAAAGGAGAGCCTTGAGGACCCATTCGGGATGAGAAAGCGCTGTCAGACAGGCAAGTCAAATCCGAGAGCCTGCGTTTTTCAAAGTCCTTGGGGCTACTGGTGATGTGAACAGCAGTCAGAGCCTGTGTCAGGCATGATAAAAAGTCAGGGGTCTCCTGACAGACTGCTGCATCACCTCCGGCTGCTGCAGATCTCAGCCCAGTCATCTCACGGGCATCACAGCCTGGCCTGAAAAGATGGAGCATCTGGCCAAGAAATCAAAGGCCATCCTCAGTTGCTGGCAGTTTCAGGGGTTCTGAGAAAATTATGTCTTTTCT